>NC_048219.1:149188083-149488083 GCF_002007445.2 Ailuropoda melanoleuca
CCTCCTCCTCCTCCTCCTCCTCCTCCTTCTCCTTCTTCTCCTCCTCCGCCCCCTTCCGCTCTCGCTCCCCGGGGCCCCCAGCCCGGCTGGGCACTGACAGCAGGGGCGGGGGTCCCCGCCGCCGCCGTGTCTCACGCAGGCTCGGGCTGGGGCAGCGGAGCCCCCAGTGCGGCCATGGACCGGCCTCTGGTGGCGTCGGCGGAGGCGGAGGAGGAACTGGAGTGGCAAGTGGCGAGTCGCAGGAGGAAGGCCTGGGCCAAGTGCCGCGGCTCCTGGCAGGCGTCGGAAACGGAGGACCTGTCCACAGAAGCGACGACGCAGGACGAGGACGAGGACGACGAAGAGGACCTCCCGGGCGCGAAGCTGCCGGCGGCCGCGGGGAGAGGTCTGTGCGCCCGCCCGAGCCGCGGCGGGCGGGGGACTCGGGGAAGGCAGCCTGGCGGGCGGGGGAAAGTCTCGTGCGCCCTGGGCGACTGCTTTGAGTTCTGGAAGGTCCGCCAGGGCTTGATAAGCCAGGGGAGGGGGGACACGTTGGACCTTTAAATGCGCGCGCTTGGCGAGGCGTCTCCAGATTCAACATAGACACCCCGGTGCCATCTCGTTTCCCTTCAGATGAACACTAAGACGTGCTGCTTAGGCTACATTTTACCCCCAGTAGACTTTCCTGCATGGGAGTGTCCAGGTTGACCCTGCCGTCGGAATCCCCCTGGGGTCGGTAACGAGATGTCCCCTCACTCTGCCCCGCAGGAAACGTGCCCAACGAGAAGATCGCGATATGGCTCAAGGACTGCCGGTGAGCCCTCGCTTTCGCCGCTCGCGCCTCAGAGGGAGATCCGCGGAGATGGCACTCCCAAGCGGAGTCACTAGGGCCGCAGTCCCTGTGGGTCCCGTGGCCGTTGTGAGCTATAAGCCGGAAAGTGAGCCGGCGGATAGTTTCCTTCTCTAAAAGATTAGAAATGGAAGTGCTGTTACCGCTGATTATTTGGTGACCGTGTTGACTTCACAGTTAGGACTTAAGCCCCCGTGCATGATGTTAGCATCAGAGATCAGAGACTTAAATAATCATGCAGTGTTATTATTCTTGTCTTGTTTTTATTCGAAAGGATTTTCACATTTCACACAGTATTTTATTTTGCTTTTGTTTTGACATCTGTATATGTGGCATGGAATGATTTCCCTTTCAAATGTGTTTTAGATGAAGTTAATTTACTTAACACGAATTGGGCTTCTAATTTTATTTTTGTGCCTTAATTCTGTTTGGACAGCCATAAAACCAGCTAACTTTGTTCTTGTTTTCCTCTTTGGACGTGCATTTGTCAGATGGCACTGGAATGCACGAAGGGAAATAGAGCTTTGAAGGCATTCAAACGGCATAAATCTAATTGCATGCTTTGGCAACTGGTACAAATCTTTGGTAAAATACTAGAGGAGACGAATCATAGTGCAAGTAAATCTTACTACAGTAAAAAAGGGCTTGTTTTATGTTTTAATTTTTTTTTTCCAATTTATTTCCTACTGGTAAAATCTTACATGAAGAATGTTACTTTTTAACGTGGTTAAGGTGTTTGCTTCTGCACATCCTTGCCATCTCATTTTGGGCTTTTCTTAATCTTCTGTTCAAGTACCAGAGGTAGGGAAGTGTTTTTTGGTGGAAGGAGAAGTGATTTTCATATACGCCAGCTTATTTTTCTTCCCTAAACACAGATAAAATATTGGCCACTACTCCAGTGATGTCCTGCTTTGATGAATTACCTGGATATTTGAGTAATTTTGATGAATTACTAAGCACTCTTCACTACAAAACCCCTTAACCTTTATTGGGGGTGACGTAGACCCTTTGAGATATGAAGTATATGGACCTTCTCTCTAAAGATGCGTCAAAAATAATGTGTAACAGCAAGAGAGAAATCACATTGTGTTTACTTTATAATGTATAGGAATTAAGATTATATGAGATCATATCAAGTAGACAGTACATTTATCTTGTAAGATAAATGCAGTAGGCAAATGCTATTCATCGGACATACCATCGCTGAAAATTCCAAAAGTTTTGTTGCTAATCTTATGTAGGCAGATTCTATAGTCTGTTGCTCCTTCCCTCACAGGTTTCCTGCATAGATTTCCTTCTTGTTCCTTACAGTTTGCACCTCTTTTGTACAAAAGGGGCATTCATTTGTACCTGGGAAAGCCAGAACAAATAGTTCTGTAATGTTAGCTGTATTATCATAGATTTGACTGCTAGGATATATGCAGCTCTAGTTTTTTTTTCTATAACAGTTTAGGATCTTTCCCAGAGTTAGGCATCTACCTACTCTGTACATTGTAAGTGATGTAAATCTAGCTTTTTTCCCTTGATACATTTTCATTTTTTTTCCTTATTGCTGTCCATATCCCAAATAAAGATACCATTGTCATTCCTTTGGGAGGGGTCTTTATTTTGATAATCATCTTTTTGAGTAAGTGGAAATAAATTGCTTGAATTAGCATCTAAGAAAGGATAGTTTTTGAGAGAATTTGGAAGAGAGCAGTTGTGAGAGTGAGAAACTTGTTTCTGAAGGAGAATGACAGCTATATTCTCTTTATTTGCCATTTTCTGTTAGTGCACCCACCCGTAGAGACATCTGCAGAAGGAGTAATACAGTGTTTTGTCCTAAGAATGTACAGGGACGAAGGATTTTATAAAGGCATAAATTCCAGTTTTATTAAAATATATGCAAAAACAGCTCAAAGTTTTTATTGTCTTTATGGTATTTGTGATTCTTTTACATTTCAAAAGCACTAATTTTCAAAGAACTGCCACTGCTTGCATATTTGCTTGCAGAAAGTTTTAACATTAAATTGTTATTTCAATAATATTTTTTGAGACTCATATTTTTATCATCCCATATCTGATGTGAATTTTTAACAGGTATAAACTGTTACTTATGAAAGGTTCAAATCACAAAACAACTTTCAAAATAAAACAATGTGTCTTAATATAATTTAGTTTTGAGAAAGAAATGAAAAACATTTTCATTTTCACGTAAAAAGATTTCTAAGTTATCTGTGTTTGAACAAGAAGAATGTGAAAGAATTTTAGCAATGGCTGGTTCTTAAGGTTGATTCTCAAGCCGACTTTTTAGTTTTTAGAGTTAAATGAAGATATATGTATTTCATAGTTTAAAAACAGAAAAAAACCTCTCAAGTTTCTCCATTTAGACCAAAAAAGATAGTTGGGTTAAAGGAGACACTGAATGATGCTCTAAAATGCTGGTGCTAGGTTTAACAGATGAGGTTTAAAAAAACTGTTGAGCCTTATTTCTAACTAGATTCTGATTTTTAAATTTTATTAAAGTAAAGATTTGTTTTCTTTTAATTCTGTTTCGTGTTTCTAGGGAAGGGACTGAGGGAAGCAGACATTTTCTTACTGCCTGCTGACATTCTCTTTTTCTGTTTTTGTAAAGAAAATGGTAATTCATATCATTTGTAATTACAATTCTTGCTCTTAATTGCTGGAAAATCAGATGCGTGATTAAATCATTCCTGGTGAACTGACTTGAGGATAGGTGTTTGCTTAGTTAGTAAGATATTACTTATGTAATACACTTGAATTCCTTTTGTGTTTGGGGAGGAGCGTTAAACTGTGATTAGAAGCTTGCTTGGCTGTGATCCTTTAAGTGTAAAGTTGTGCAGTGACAACTCTCCAGATATCTTTTTAAGATTAAGGTTTATATGTTTATGTGGTTTCAGTACCCCTTTGGGAGCCTCACTGGATGAGCAAAGCAGTAATACGCTCAAGGGTAAGAGAAAGTTGCCTTTCTAAATTTGTTCTTTATGAGCGCCCTACTTTATTTGTCCTCTGAGTGAATTTATACATATATAAATTATAAAAGTAATGTTCATTTTATAAAATATGCCATTCTGAGAGAAAAGCCAAAAGAAAGAAATCTTGTCATAAACCATAAAACAATGAATAGTTTAAGCAAATTACTAAACCTTTCCATAATGTAAAACTCATATTTTTATTGTCTAGCTAGATATTATGAAGATTAATTAAATGTAGAAATATATGTAAACATAAGGAAAATATTAAGTGAACTGGGTCAGCTTTAGTGCAGCATTTTTTTGCTTATATTAACCGAAATTGCCACACCTGAAATTTTACTACCTGTGCAAGACAGGATTCTAAAGTTCAAAGTACAACAAGAATGTGCAGGTAGTGGCAAGGCATATTAAAAAACATTTATAGTATTAGAAAAATCTAGCTTGAGTTCCTGACTGTTAAGGGAGGTAAAAGGAATGATTGCTCCGGGATCTGAATTTTCATGAAACTTTTGGATAAGATGTTAGCTAAATGAATATCTTCAAAGACACCGTAAGTATAAAATAGCCTGTATCGGGGCTTTTAACAACTTTACCTGGCTGCGAATCATGGTTTGTTTGCGATAAAGTAAAGCTTATACTTGCTTTTTGAAATGATAGAATGATGAGTACATTTGGGTTTGAAACACTTTACTGTATTTTATTTTTTGCTTGGTCAATTTGCTTCAGCTAAAACTATGATTTTATATGGGAGTCCAGAAGAACAGAACACCAGGATGAGTCTTCTAATGTTTCTTTCAGGTGTGCTTGTGAGAAATGGAGGCAGTTTTGAAGATGATTTGTCTTTGGGAGCTGAAGGTACATTTGTTTGGAAGAACTGTATTTTCATACAGGTTTAAAAAAAAAAATGAGTTGAGTGCTTTCAGGTGTACAGTCCTCAGAGCCAAAGTTAAAGGTCTTGAAAATGGCTCAGACACATTTTACAGAACCTTTAGATGTTAAGTCAGAGCTTGTAGGATACATGTAGAAATGGCTATGAAAACCATTGTGAAATGTCCATGTCTTCCTTTGGACTTAATTGCTTAAAGGAACTGTTTCAGGGCAAACAATGGTCATAGAACTGAGGGAAAAATTGCCCCGCCAGAAGGAAGGAAACTTAAATATTTATACATGAGAAGACTAAATTGAAGCTTATTTTTAGTGTGAGGTAGCCTTATGTCAGACTTACAGCTGCGGCTTGTCTTTTTCTTTGCGTTCAAGTGTCTCCTGTCTTTCCCCTTTCTCTTTTTCCAGATTTTTAGAATGCTAAAGGACAAAAATAAAATAACAGTTATTAGAATTTAATTAGAAATCATTATGCTGATGTCTATTCCAGACTGCATTCATATTTTAAAAGTGCATTGTGCCATGCTTAAATTTTCACAGATGTTATTATCTAGTCCAGTGGATTTACAGTAAAGTTTTCCACAATGTAGAATAAAAATTTTTATTATTTTATTACTGTACTGGTATTAGAAGATTATTTTTAGCTGTATAGCTGGGTTATGAATGTGTGCTTTTTATCAAAAAGAATTAAGGATTTTATTAAATCTTTTTAAATTATAAAAAAATAAAATATAAATCTTTTAAATTATAATAATGAATGGTGAATTTATCCATTGAATGTAATTTCCTTGATCTTTTGCTGTTTCAAATCAGTCTGTATGGTAAATTACTTATTTAGAACCTTCAAACCTAACTCTAGAATACATATATATATTAGGTTTTATTATTTCAGTTAATGTGCTTTCAAGGAATAAACTCTGTAAAGGGGTTAAACTTACTGCTTCCCAATTAGTACAGTTGAACATGCTGTCAACCCCTTACTAAAATGCGTTTCAGTGTTACTGTAAATAGCACTTTTGATATCTGCCTTAATTTTACAATATGGAATTTTTATAGATTTTATTTTTTTTAGAGCAGGTTTAATTTCACAAAATTGAGGGGAAGGTATAGAGATTTTCCCTGTACTTCCTGCTTCCATATATGCATAGCCTCCCCTATTATCAATGTCCCCCACCAGAGTGGTACATTTGTTACAATACCCAAAGTCAATAGTTTACATCAGGGTTCACTTTTGGTCACGTATTTTCCATGGTTTAGACAAATGATGTCCTGGATTTATCATTATGCTATCAGAAATGTATTTTCACTGCCCTAAAACTCACTTCTCTTCTGCCTGTTCATCCATATTGAGTGAGTTTATTGGAAACCAGAACCTAAAAGGAAGTCCCAGAGAAGAATGGAAATATTATGTTGTTTTACTGAAAATTATTTCAAGATTATTTTCATTCATTCAGCAAATATTTATTGAATGCTATGTGTTAGGCAGCCTTCTGAGTGGATGTGCACAGAAATATAGCAAATTGCCATGACTTTGCAGATCAGAAGTCAAAAAAAAATCTGATATACTGAAGTAGATGTTTGTAATTGTTTTCATTCTTGGTATTTGTCTATAAAAGTTAAATGCAGTCAATTGAACTCACTCTAAACTTAACATTAACAATAATCTATTTAAAACTTGTAAGTCTAGGATAAAGCTAAAAAGTAATTTTTTTAAGAAAACTTATTTTGAAATGAATAGAAATTTTCAAAGTAGGTGCATGAAAAATTGGTTGTAACTGGGATGAATTTTTAGCCTTTGAAAGACCACAGTAGGAATTTATGTATACTATTGCCACACTTAAATAAAACTAAATCATGTTTTTGCTCTTAAGGTCTTCTTTAATAACAGCTTTTAAATTTATTGGTTAGAACCACGTTTACTAGATGCTGTATATCTTCTTACTATTTATTTCTACTATTAAGGAAATTTAATTGGTTATCTATGTCTTTTATTTTAAACACTCAGTGAAGGGAGTAGTTTTACATTGCTAACAAATGAAAATACTTTCTTGAAGCTGCTGGTTCTGTTCATATTGATCCGTATATTACTTTTAGTGATGCAGATTTAATGAACCAAGACAAGAGTTTGGGATATTAGGCATTTAGCTGTAATATTTGGCTAATCTACATTCTTGATGACTATATCACAGTAGTTACTGTCCCACTAACAGTTCTGCTCTGCATTTATTCTTTTACCTATAGCCAACCACCTCCATGAAACTGATACTCAAATTGAAAACTGGTACGTAGCTGTGCTGTTTGTTCTCTTTTCAAAAATGAAGAACATTTATGAAAATAAGATTTTTTATAATCTCATTTTGTTTATAGCAATAATATCTTGGCCAAAGAAAGAAGACTACAGTTTCACCAGAAAGGGAGAAGTATGAATTCCACTGGATCTGGGAAAAGTAGTGGGACAGTTTCAAGGTAACCTATTCCAAAATTACACTACAGTTACATTGTGTTATAGATGACCTACTCTTACCACTTTTTCAGTATTGGATTTGGCTCGATAGTATGAAATCAAAAAGAATCCAAAATGTTTCATTCATTCCTTTTTTAAAAAAAAATTAAGATTAAATAAAAAGCAGCAAATGTGTTTATAATGCTGCTGGAATTCCTGTTATAATGAGTATTTTGAGCCCTATCAACAACTTGAAAGAGGAAGTCCATTGTGGAATAACTTCTTCCAAAATTCTCCATTTTTTTTTTTTTTAGGGTCTTGAGTTACTCCAAGATAAAAAATCAGAATAAACCTTTCTAATATAAAGTTTGATATTTAAGCATAGATTTATCTTCAACATATTAAATCAAAGTTCTTCAGAATATCTATTAAATAGATAAGTATGTGAGCCTATGGGACCGGTTTAAATTGTTACACAGATTATTGTATTGGAATCTGAGCATTTTCTCTGAAACAAATTGAAATTTTCTTCAGTTCAAGTTTCATCTTTATCAGTTTCCTCAGTGAATCTCCGAAGGTGGATTATCACTGGTATGAGGAAGAAGAGATAGGAATGTTTAATTCCCAATAGAATCAGAGCAAGAACTTATCTTTGAGTAACCCATTCTCTCCATACCTTACTCCTCCTACTTCCTGAGTGAAAGTGGTTAGAGAAAATTTGAAAGTAGGCCCCTCCCTCCCTTTCTGAATTCAGCTTGTTACCTGTATTGCATCTTCAATGACAGCCAAAGAGCAGAAAACTCTGCAGTGTCCTGTGCTACCAACTTCCTAGTGTGTTTTCCCTTTTCATTTCTTTCTTAATTTGTTTATTCCTTATTCTCGCTAGCTGTCCTCTAATTGTTTTACCTGCTTTACTGGGACTCTTTTAAAATGACAAAAAAAATAAGGTGAGGAATCATTTTGGGAGTCTTGCTGAGTATCTGTTCAGGGACTAGCTCTTTTTCCCAGTCCTAAGAGTTTGGAACAATAGACTCTTTTTAAGAGTTGTATATCACATTTAGTACACAGTATATAAAGATGCTAAAATACATAATGGTGTAAAAGAGCAGAAGCTCTTTTTTTATAATGTGATGTGGACTATAAACTTACTTTCTATCTTGATGTTTTTTTTTTTTTTTTTTTTTTTTTTTTTGTAGTGTTTCAGAATTGCTGGAACTTTATGAGGAAGATCCTGAAGAAATTCTTTATAATCTTGGATTTGGACGAGATGAACCAGATATTGCTTCTAAAATTCCTTCCAGATTTTTTAATTCATCATCATTTGCCAGAGGGATAGATATTAAAGTATTTTTGAGTGCTCAAATGCAACGGATGGAAGTAGAAAACCCAAATTACGCTTTAACAAGTAAGGTTTTTAAATATTAGCATCCACAGTGAGATGGTCTTTTTTTAAAAGTCTTACTGATTTTTAGGAATAACACTGGGAACTTAATTATTGAAGTTAACACAATAGCTATTTTACTTATTCTGAATTTTTATTATTCTATTTATAGAAGTTAACTTTCCCCCTCCTCATTCTTAAGTGTTACTATAGCTGACATGTAGAACCTTGTACTTATCTTAAACTTCTCTCAAAATTGCTGATGTTCAAAAAGGAAAGAAGTAGGGGAGAGGCTTGTTACTATTAAATAAAGTCAGTCAATTTTAGATGTTTTTCTGTAAATCTAAAATAGCATGGCTAATTTGATAATTTTTATTTATATCTTATTTTTCTCTGTTGCACAGAAGTTCCAAAAATGAGATCCTAGGTGGTCCTTGGAACAGCTTTAAGAGATCTATAAATCCAGTCGTACCCCCCTCCTTCCCCACAATTAGGTATAAAATATAAACTTATGTTATTTTCTTGGGAGAACATTTGCAAGAGTCTTAATGGAGTCAAAGACATAAAAATAGAATTACAGCTGTAGATCAATAGATAGTCCTTTCTGTTTTATCCAGAGTTGTCATGCCTTGTGCTTCTTTCTGGTTTTAAATTATAAAACATAAATTCTTAAGTAAATTTTTAAAACGGAAATTCTGGTGCTTAAGGTGAAAAATCTTCCTACCTCTCCCCAGTAAATGTAGAGAACTTTTAAATGTTGGATAAGGAAAAAAGTTCTGGTTTTATAATCTTCGTGATCTAAGTTCAATTATTGGCATTCTAAATAGTAGTAATCGTTTAACATATGTATAAACAGATAAAATATATATATATATATAATTCACTTTGTTTCCTTTTTGTAGGCCGTTTTCGTCAAATTGAAGTGCTTACTACTGTGGCCAATGCATTTTCTTCTTTATATTCTCAAGTCTCTGGGACTCCCCTCCAGAGAATTGGAAGTATGTCTTCAGTGACTTCTAACAAGGAGACAGACTCACCTCCACCTTTAACCCGAAGTAACACTGCAAATCGTTTAATGAAAACACTATCAAAACTAAATTTATGTGTTGATAAAACAGAGAAAGGAGAAGGTAGTAGTCCTTCCCCAGCAACTGAAAAAGGAAAGATCCCAAATGTTTCAGTGATGGAAGAAAGCGGCAATAAAAATGATCAAAAGTCTCAAAAAATTGTAAAGAAGAAAGACTCATCTTCTATGTTGGCTACAGTTAAAGAAGAAGTATCAGGTAGTTTAGTAGCTGTTATGGAGAATGCTGACATTGATAGACCTTGTGATGAAGCAAATAGTTTTAACCAAAAAACTGAAAGTGAACAAAGTAAAGAAACTCAGAGTTATGCGAATAAACTGGGTGAGGAATCTGGTATTATAGAATCTGACTTAGGTAACAATTTCAACATGTCCAGGCACAATGAGCCAGAAAATGGCAATGAGGTGAAAAGCGTCCATGTGTCCACACCTGAAAAAGAGCCATGTGCACCGCTCACGATGCCATCCATAAGAAATATAATGGCGCAGCAGAAGGACTCCTTTGAAATGGAAGAGGTAGGTAAAATATTACTGAGACCTGTTTCAAATAATGAGTTAGGAAAAAAAAATGCCAAAAAGATGTTTATAAAAGAAAGGTGGCTAATAGATTTATACTAGAAGAAAATCATCCTAATTTTGACTTTTCAGGTTTTAGTTCTGTGTTTCATGAACCAGGAATTGGTCACAGGACTATGCGTCGCCAGGGTAATGTGACAGTCCATAAGCTCCTCTAGGTCCTCTGTCGTTCACTGATAATACCTGAACTTTAACCCCCTTTCTCTCTCAGTTTTTTTCATGCTTTGAGAAAGCCCTGAGAGAATATATTTAAATGAAAATCAGTATTGCATAACAGTTAAAAACACAGTCTCTAAAATCAAAAAGAAGTTAGAGTTCTTTTTTGCCACTAAATTGCTATGTGTGTTTAGGCAAACTTTTCTCAAAGTATTTTAGTGGAAAGGGTAAGTTAAGTGTGAACAAGGCTTTGAGAAGGATAGGTTTTGGCATGGGACTGGAAAGAACCCGAAGATACTGTTTCTGAAGCAGGGGATAGGGAACCTCAGGGAAGAAGGTTTGAAACACCACCGAATATGTTTTGTACAAGCCCAGAAGACCAATGTTTGGTTATTTTTTAATTCCTACCTAGAGAGATTACTGCATTTACATAAATTTCAAATTGGGCAAGATAAAGAGATTCATTTCGATGAGGTCAACTGAAACTACTTTTGAATGGCCAGAGCTAATACTTATGATTGGCGCTGTGTAGTTTGAGGCAGGAAACTGAAGTTTATCAAGCACCTACCTTGTGGCAGGCACTGTACTGGGTCTTTGAAGTACTTTTTTCTTTAGTCTGTGAGGCAGGCAGTGCTGTTCTTATTTTACACATGAGGAAACTGAGGCACTTGTATATTGCTCAAGAGTTATGGCTGGAAGTTGCATAATGTGCAATTCTCTTTTTAAAATTTATTATAGAATAGCATTAGTAATATAGTAGTAACTCCCAGTAATTTTAGAATCACATGCCATTATTTTAGGGAGTTGGAGAGTAGGATAATTGTTTCTGCCCATAAATGTCCTCTTGGTGAGTACCTATCTCTCACATTAGTGAAGATTTTTCACTTACTGCAAAATTTCTGTTGCTGACATAGCTATTTATCTTTTTTTGTGGTCTTTGAATTTATCTTTTAATATTTTAATTCTAACTAAAAAATGAAAAGGAAGAAGAGCAACCCTTTGAAATAGTTTACATTATTTGTAACCTTCTTTCCCCCTTATTTCTTTATGTATTCTTTATATTTCTATTTAATTCCTAATATATTTCTCATTATAATGAGTTCATAAGATGACTACTTCATAAATTAAAGCCTCCTTTTGTTCTATTTCACTATTTGATTCCTTTTTGACACTGTTTTGGTCCAAACTTGTCCTACCATTAATAATTAAAGTGTAACTACTTGCCTTTCATTAGGGCCCCTCTTCTATGACACTCAGATATGTCAACTGGTTTCCTTGTTTTAATATAATAGCCGAGTAGGAAAATTTAAACAAATTATGTTAGATATTTGCAAATCTGATACTGGTGACTCCGATGAGAAGACTTGCTTTTAATTCCTAGGGTTCCTGAATTTTAAACTGCATATTTTTTAAATTATTGCTATCATAAACAAAAGGTCTTTAAAACATTTGGAAAGTACTAGATAGATCTGCTTTGGTGGCAGGTTAACATTTAATGAGTTAATGTGTGGGGTTTTGTTTTGTTTTTGTTTTTTTTGCTCCCTCTGCTGGCAAAAGCAATTAATGAAGAAAGTAATGCCACATTGAAGTCAACTTTTTTTTTTTAGTAGAAAATTACAGCATTGGTGGTTGAAGAATAGTAGAAGATTTTTGTTTTCAAAAAGAAGAATATATGGATATGATCAACCACGGCTGCATTGTAAATATGGGGAATTTTAAAGATAACGAATCCTTGTTTTTCAGATGTATTTAAAACATGGATAAAAACCTCCTAGAACTGTTTTTATCCCTTTGGGAACTTAAAAGAGAGCTTGTAGAACAATGGATAAAGAAAGGAAATAATGTGTTTCTTTAATTTCCTCTTCTCCCAAGTATGACTTGAATTATACTGACAAATGAAGAGAACAATCTTACTGAAGCAAACTTTTAGGTCCCATTCAAAGTAGGTTGTTGCTGACTCCTTTCCCTTGAGGTTTGATTCGTATTGGGAACTTTCTTCCTGTAAAAACAGCAAGTAAATATAAGTTAGAGGACACTCCCTTTCTCTCTCTCAGTAAACCAGTTCTCAAATGGATTAACTGAATGCCAGCTGCTTTGGGTAGTGAGGTAGGAGAAAATGTTGCAGACCCGACTCTGTGCATGAAGCTGCCTGATCCCTTTGAGCAAAGGTAAGCTCTGACAGTCACCAGGAGCAAAGACAGGAAATATTTCAACATAAGGGGAATTAAATAGATGACAAGACTGACTCAGTCCTTGGAGAGTGAGAGTGATTATTTCTCACATTAAGAAAAAAATAAATAAAAGGCCAGAGACTATTTTCAATTAAAATCAGTTTGCCTTATAAAAAAAATGTTCTGTACACTATTTAAAATGTTCGAGTGTGTCTAAAAGTTGTAAAACCCTCCTCTCGAGTTTTCTAATTCGTAATGACTTTCCTAGATAATTCTTGTGTTCTCAGAATAACTGATTTTTAATACGTACACCATGGTAACAGTCTAGAGCCATAGATTTGTGGTATGAAGGATCCACAGTTAAACCAAAATGATCCTACTCAGTAAGCAATTGTTCATCTTGTAGGTGTAAAGGAAAAATTTCTCATACTTAAATGTTACAAGAAAGAGAACTTTCAGCTGTTTATTTCTGTAAATGGGTTGTTCTGTGTCTTACTGTACAAATGAATTTATATTCAAATAGAGGTATTACTGGAAGTGTATAATTTTTTAAGCTACTGGAGTTTTATTGTTTCTAATTCTGTCTCTACACTGATTGTTGATTTAACTAGTGTATCTCCTTATTTTTAGTCATTGAGTTTCAGAATTCTTTTTTGTTTTATTTATTGGCCTGAGTTAAAATAATCTGAAGTCAGTCAGATACTTGACAGTTAAGTTGTTCCTTTGGCCTTTCAAATTTGACTGTGTTTTGAAGACAAGCATTGTGTCTTAGATAGAATAGACTGCAATAGTATATGAACTTAAACACATGATACATGCACCCACGTCTGTTTGTTTCAATTGAAGTCCAGTTAACCACCAAATTTTATTTGATATTTATCTAAAAGACTTAAATTAACTTTTGTTATAAAAGTATTTACCTGACAGTAAAGTAAACCTTGTAAGTAAAACCTGAAGAGTTTTTTTAAATAAAAATTTGCAACAAATACAGAATAAACTAGCACAGAAAGAGATCTTTGAATTCATTCTCCAGTTACCTCCTTTTACAGATGAGGAAGCATTTTTCCTCCTCTGACATTTGATAATACTTGACAGCAGAGGTTCTCTGTCATCTTTCTGAAGAATGTAGTAATGTTCCCTTTGATATTTGTGCCTTACTTGGGGGACGGCTAAGGGGATGTTAGGATAGGGAGTCCCTGGATGATAGCAGAGAGAGATCTGTTGTAAATTGTTACCACTTTACTGTTGCAAAATATTTGATCATCCTAAGGAACTGTGAGGTAGAAGTTTTAGTCTTTATTTTTCAGTTTAAAAAAACTGACATAATTCTCACAGATAATTCTGATAACTGTCTGAAGTCATCTAGCTAGTAAGTGGCATGAATAAGATTTGAATTTGGGTCTTTGTATAAGTTTGTTACTTTTGACTATATCATACCATTTGGTAAAGGTCAGACTCACTGATAGTGTCAAGACATTGGACAAGATCTCAAGTCATCTGGTGCACAGTCCCATACTACTTTTTTTAGAAAAATAATGCTTTCATTTGAATTTTTTGAGATGTCCTTAAAAAGCAGAATTTCTAAAACTCCAATTTTGATTTTCTTTTTTCAAAAAACTGCTATACCTATCTCTTTAAACCTTAGAGGAAGGGTTATTTGAGTTAGAACATTCCATGTATTGGTGCTGTATAGAACACAGCACAATAGTGTTGTGCCTGGAAGAGGTATATTATGAAAAATGTGACATGTTAAAAAAAAAAAAAATACCACCACCAGAGTAGGTGCCTGCCATGGTAGCAGGACACTGATTCACAAAGATACAGTTTTAATAAATGTTTTGTAAAACATTTTTAAAAATGAAATAACTCAAATACGGAGTTACTTTAAAGCTATTTTCATACAGTTTTAAATCTCAAAACACTGAGACCAAGCTATTTTTTCTTTTTTTTTTTAAGGTCTTTTTTTTTTTTTTTTTGTAATTTTTATTATGAAAAGTTTCAAACTTACCCAGAGATCAAAGAAAACTGTATAGTGAACACCCATTTTTGATTACTCAATTCAGTTATCCATATTTAGCTATAGTTAATTTAATGAAAGGCAATCTGTAGCAAATGACGAGAATACCACTGAGGATTTGAAACTGTTGAGTGTCCTGTCACACAAATAAATTCGAGTTTTATTTGCTTCATAATTTTCTGTGCTGTATGCCATCTCAAATTTGACTGCTTTCCTTCGCACGACTGTGACCAGTATAATAACACATACTAAGCTATGAAATTTAACTGTTGTTACTAGCATGTCGTTTTGTTTTGTGTCTTCAGCAAGTGATTAATGATTTTATTGAGTAAGTGGGAAGAAGAATCCTGACGTTAGTAATTTTATTAGTAAAATATGATCCTCTCAGCTTTTCTTTAAGGGCCCTTTTCTTTGAACTAATTATAGCATTTGTAGTTTTTGTAGTTTTTTATTTTTGTTTTGCCATAGAGTAGCATCTTGAAAGATAGTATATTGAAGATACATATTCATTAAAGTCATGTTATTTTGTGACTAATTTTATAAATCTAAGGAATAGAATACGTGATAATTCTGCGTTTAAAAATAAGAGAGTATAGTTGGGTCTATCATAATGCCCTGCCTAAACTGAGATTCCTAGAATATAATGAAAGAGGCATTTGGATTTCTGTTATACTTCTTTGGTCTGTTTGATATTTACTTTAACAGAAAACTCTTTGAAGTAGGGTAGGCCTGAATAGAGACTAATAATAGACCTTTTGTTGAATATAAAAAGAAAATGCATTTTGTTTCCTTGCATGCATAACAAAGGTTTTCCTGTTGAAGTTATGTCTGCTGCTTTGAAAAATATATATGTAATTTTTCAGTAATAACAAAGAGGGTAGAAACTATTTTATTTAATAATTTATGGGTGGTAATTTTAAATGACCAGTGTGTTTTAGTTCTCAAAAGATTCATAAACCTTGGATTCGTGGAACTGTATAGAACAAGGATACCACAAATCAGAGCAGTTTTTAAATTAGGTAATATCTTTAGCCTTTGAGATTTTTTTCATGTTTTTCATTCCACTCTCATTCCTGTGGAATATTTCTTATTCATGGATGGATTCATAGCTCAGAACTACCAGGGTTCTACCTAAAACCTGTTTGCTAATTGCTTTCTCATTTGTTCAAGGTTGAAAACCCTGTTTGGGTAGTTTGCCTACTTTGCTAGGATGCTATTTGTTATTTTAAGTACTAATCATTACCAAGTAGTGTTAGGAATTAGTGTCTCTCCCTCCCCAAATGTTTAATCTCAATATGGAGTTAGAGTATTTGGGGAATGGGATGGGTGTGGTGAATAAAGAATCTGAAAATTCCTAAATTATGTAGTTGTGCAGGTGGGGGGAAAACATCATAAAAAAAGAACTTTTTTGGATTCGATAACTTCTATGAATATAGTTTTCACGGAGGGTTTATGGTTAAGATCTTTCAACATTTTAGTTCTGTGACAAAACATGCTTTTCTATTTACAACTCCCAAGTTACATCTTAAAAGACCACTTACGTTAGGACAAAGCAGTCTTAATACAAGTGTGGTTTTTGAGACACTCAAAATTTGTGGGATTTTATAAAATTTTGTAATGGGAGCATGATATACAATTTTTTTAAAGATGCAAGACTTGTAATTGCCTCAACTGTGTGTCAGTCGTGATCTGTTGCAAAGTCATGGCATTTATCCTGGAATTGGCCTTGCACTTCGAATTTTAACATTTATAGAACTTTTTCTTAGGGATCAATTTTTCACTTAATAGCAACTTTCCTTTTAATGAAGTAGTTCATACATGTAGTCACTTTTCATTACTGGCTACAAACTCACAGTCCTATTGTTAACTGGAAAATAGGTCATAAAATAAAGATGTGGGACGCTCTCACAATTTTGAGATAAGATGCTTTGCATTTTTTATGTTGATTTGTTTAATAAATAATATCAAGAGGTATTCTTCTTTGCAGTAGATTTCTCAGGTTTTAATTGCTTAAAACCATTCTTTAGGTTCAAAGTACAGAGGGAGAAGCTCCTCACCTTCCAGCCGCTTACCAGCTAGGTCTCACGAAGTCAAAAAGAGGTAAGTAGACTAATATCCACTAGTTCCCAAGCACATTACCAAGTGTCATTAACTGATTTGGAAAAGGGCGTTATCTATCAGTATTTGAGTACCTATAAGTGTAAAAAGAAGGTTAAGTCAGAGGTATGCATGCTTTCTTATACTTTGGTCATAGAATTTTTTTGTACCCTCTTGAAGACTTTTGTGTTCATAATGTAATTTTAGTTTGCTTATCCTGAAATGCAATTCTTTGTACTCTTAATTATTTTTCAACACTGCATAAGGGCTGGATGGGAAGTGATAGAGCAACAGACTGAGGGCTACTTTTTATTTTTACATGGTTGTGATTGAAATACATACTTGTATTTTTTTTTTTTTAAGGATTTTTAAATTTATTTTTTGGGAGTGCATGTGCAAGCCAGGTGGGGAGGGGCAGAGGGAAAGAGAGAGAATGTTTAGCGGGCTCCATGCCCAATGTGGAATCTGAGGTGGGGCCTGATCTCACAACCCTGAGATCATAATCTGAGCCGGAATCAAGAGTTGGATGCTTAACTGACTGAGCCACTGAGGCGCCCCCAAAATACATACTTGTATTATCCACCTCTGCTTTTCATTAAACATGTCTCCTAAGTATGTGTACATGAATATGCCTCTAGCAAAAAATACCAGGAGCTCAGTACTGGTTAAAGCTAGTTAAGTTAAATTCAAACTATGGATCAAAGGTGACTGGCTGTAGATACCATTCTTCTCTTGAATTATTAATTATTGACCAAAGAACCTTTGAATCCATTTCTTTCACTTTTAATTTGCAACAAGAAAAACATGTCTGATGTTTAAAGTCACAAAGCATTTGAGATTTAGAGAAAAGAAGAGAGGAAGTAAAGAAGTTAAAGTGACCACTGAAGGTAGGACTGTTATTTTTAAAGCTTACACATGCTGAACCACCCTGGTTTTTTTTAAACATGGATTTATATGTACGTTCCTAGAATAGGAAATTGCATGTTTGTTCTCTTCTGATCTCTGAAATGACTTCATAAGAGACAATTTGCATATAATTTTTCTTTTATTGTGTTGTGGTACTAAGAAACAAGGTAGGTCACTATAGTTCTGGTCAGACACAAAAAGAACTTTCCTGTTTATTTTTTTTACCTTTTTAAGTCCATGAATATATGCATGTGTTTCTGAGCTATAAGGCATGGTTCACAGCCATCAAGAAATTTTTCCTGTAGTTAGGTTGACATGGGATACATTGGAAAAAGTCGCTTGCCCTGCATCAAAAAAAGGAATTAAAAACAGTAAGTACTTCAGGATCTTTTAAGAGCAAGCTCCTTGTAGAAAAGACAGAATGTGGTTTGTATTCACATCTGAGTTTCTCCCTCTTACCAATAAGAAGAGGTCTCTTATTTCTGGTGGTATAAGTAAAAATGTTAACATTTCTATGAATCACGTTTTTATAAATTAACAGTAAAGTGGTTTTGTATGTGCATGAGTGGGAGAGGGAACAATATAGTGTTTTCATCATTTTTTAATATAACCTATCACATTCTGATAATGTGATATGAAAATATCTTAGATTAGTTGTGATTACAGAATTAGAATCACTGGTAAAATATTCATTTCACAAGTTTAGTAAAAATGCATATAGTACATACATAAAAGTACTTAGCATTTTAGTCCTAGGACTTTTGAAGTTAGAGTAATCTTAATCTCATATCCAGTCCTGGGATTTAATACTGAAGCATACAGATGCCTGGATGGCTCAGTCAGTTAAGCATCCGACTCTTGATTTCAGTTCAGGTCATGATCTTAGAGTGGTGAGACTGAGCCCCTTATTGAGCTCTACGCTGGGTGTGGAGCCTGCTTAAGATTCTCTCTCCCTCTCCCTCTGTTCTACATCCCACCCCCCACCCCTTCTCTCTCTCTCTTAAAAAAACAATTCTGAAGCCTAGAGAGGTTTAGTGACTCAACTTTTGTCACAGCTGACATTCAGTAAACTATATTGAGAGCAATTCACATTTTCCTTATTAGAGAGGTACAGATTTTCTTTAGTCTTGTCGAGTATACAGGTATTCTGTTTGTTTCTTTATGATATTGGACAAATACAAATTCTAGGTTTTGTTTTGTTCTCACTTTAATGTTTTGCTCTAACTTCCTGGTTTTTAATTAGAAAAAATGTTTAATCTCTTCAGCTAGGACAGAGGTCTGATTGTTTTTAATTCTACCTTTTTCTGTGGAGAACTGCGTTTTTTGCGAAATGTGTGACTAAAGAACATAGATTGTGATTTACAGTTTACAGAATAGTTTCACTTACACCTTATTTAGTTCCTGAAGTAACCCTGTGAGATAGAAGAATTATTCTGTTTGTGGAGGAGAGAAGTTACTGCTTATTGTGATAAAGTAGGAACTTGAACCCAGGCCTCCTTGTTCTTTCCACTGCCCAACACCTGCTCTGAAGCCTGCGTCGTCTACGACCTGACCTAGTGTGTGTGAACTCAAGGCTGACCACAGAGGTGAACTCAGCACAGACTGTACTCCACTGCAGATGAAACAGATCTCAGCAGAGAGAACCTGAGCAGAGCTGGTCACTGTGGCCTGCCCAGGCCCTCCACCAGTTGCCCTTTGCCCAACCAGATAGGCAGTATCACTTCTAAATCCTTTAAGTGACTGTTTGATTTTACTGTTGCTTTACGGAGAAAGTTATCATTGATTCATTCAGCAAACATTTTTTATTGTTCAGTTTTTCTAGGTACTGGGATACAAAATAGAGTAAATGAGGTTTCTATCTTCCAAACACTCATAGTCTAAAAAAAAAAAAAAAAAGACATGCAAACACATAATTAGGGTGATTACTGCTCTGATGTAAGATGTTAGTCATTCTCTCAGTTGCTGTAGTGTGTAATTAGTACCTATGGTGACACCTTATTCCAATTCAGTTTCACAACTGTTCCAGTTTACCTAGACTTATCAAAGGTATGGATCAGTTTCTTATATCTCATTATGCAGTTTTGTTAACTTCAAAACAATGTTACAGAATTATTCTAAATTATAATGAGAAAAAATTATGCTGTTCTGTGATGCTCTACATTGAACCTGAGGCTACAGTGGGATAGTTTTCAAAGTCAGGTGAATTTTAATTGATTTTGGATTTTATTCAAACATATTATCAGGTTCTGTCATTCAAATCTTGAATGTGGATTTGGTAAACACATTTTATTTAGCTTGGTGCTTTGAAGTTCTGCAGAACTTGACCTTCTCATGAAGCTTCTCCCCTAGTAAATGTGATAGCTATAAAGTCTCTCCTGTACTTACGGTGTGGATGGGCATGTGATCATTCTTGCTGTGCCTTGTTGGATTTTTTACTTTAAAAAGTGTTTTTAGGTTATACTAACCAGGGATTAGAGTTTTCAGGCCGAAAAGCAGACGGGCTTTTTTTTTTTTTTTTTTTTTAAATTTTTTTTTTTTATAAAGATTTTATTTATTTATTCGACAGAGATAGAGACAGCCAGCGAGAGAGGGAATACAAGCAGGGGGAGTGGGAGAGGAAGAAGCAGGCTCATAGCAGAGGAGCCTGATGTGGGGCTCGATCCCATAACGCCGGGATCACGCCCTGAGCCGAAGGCAGACGCTTAACCGCTGTGCCACCCAGGCGCCCCCAGACGGGCTTTTTATAAGATTCACAGTATTATGTACCAGTTGAATGTATTTGAATTTCATGCAGTTGTTAGGAAATCATTGTTTCATGACTTAAAAATGTTTGCATCATTTGAAATTATCAGAAGCATTTAAGTACTGTCATGCAAATTATTTAATTTATTGGCACCTTAGTTATATTCTTATTTTCTTATTAGGAAGATAATAGAACTGTTTACACACTACATTTAAACTTCTCATTTTATCTGCTAAATATCTTTACATATCTACTAATGGAAGTGATTTACTTTGGGATTTCTGTTTTTATTTAGTAAGATCCTTTATTTCAGCCAGTTGTCCTCCAAAGATAAGATATTAATTGGATTTACCAAAATATATTAACACTGGAACTTAATTAGGAACTGAACACTGAGAATTTTTGATCTGATTCCATTTTGGGACGAATTCAAGTTAACCTCCTGTCTTTTGAAGCATAAGTGATGCATATTTTTCTAAGAAGGAATCAATATGTATATCTGTTAAGAATCATATATCTGTACTATTTTCCTTTCAGTGCAGTCATATTTAGCAGTTTTGCCTAACTATATTTCTTTCGGTAGATCATCTGTTACGTACTGCAAGTCAGCACTCTGATAGCAGTGGTTTTGCTGAAGATTCGACAGACTGCCTCTCCCTTAATCATCTTCAGGTAAAAATTTCTATTGTAGTAGGCTCTGTGATTAACTTCATATTTGGGTGATTTTTCAGTAGCTATATATTTCAAGACTGAATCAGTCTAATCTTTATTTTTCAAGTGACAAAATTGCCAGGATGTGGATGTTATCTAAGCATTTGAGTACATGTTTTGGTTTTCACTATATCTCTTTCTGACTGAACATTTAGAAACAAAGAGAGTTTCTCCTTCTTTATTTTTGGGCTTTCAGTAAAAAAGAGGTTATTTTGATCATTATTGTTTGGTATTCTTCTGTTTTCCAATCATTGTTTCTATATTTTGCCATAATTATTTTGTTTATTTAATAACTAACAGTAAGTGTGTTATGTAGCTTGCTGAATATTATATGACTTTTATGCTAGAGTGTGTTAGATAACCCAGATAACAGGCACATCTTTATCCTTAAGGAGTTTATAATTTGTGTATAGTACATGGAACACTTGTATGCAAAGGTACAGAAGTATCTTGAAAGTGTTTAAAATATCTATTATAAGCAAATTTTAAAGAAAAGTGGAGTAAGAGAAAAGGAGAACTCAAAAGAGCCTCTAGGAGCCTAGTACCTGAGGGGTACATGGACAGGAGAAAGAGACTCAGAAAGAATGATCCATTGGGCAGAACAACTGGGAGTTGGAGAGCCTTTTTTTAAAAGGAAATCTGACATGAGCGTGGAAAGATAAGAATTTGTCTTTTTGGAAAGTGAGTGGTTGAGTGAGTGGTTCTGAGGGAGTAAATGAGGCAGAAGCATGAATGGAGACAGTGATGAGGAGGAGATATGAATGTTGACTCCTGTTTCAAATAAGAGTGATAGGTCTTTGTGTCTTTCTCATGTGGGAGTGACTCAGGGAAGTTGTTTGGCTAAGGGAAAGAGCTCTTAAGAGGACAGTCTGATGCAGGAAAATCTGGGATGAAATTGTGAAGAGATAACCTAGTCCTGGAGAGGATGTGATTGGACACACAGATTGGAGAATTAGCTTAGAAAAAAAGGACAGTTTTCTTTCAGAATAGAGAGGAAGGAATGGTGGGGAAAGATATGGGAACATTTGTAGCTATTGGGGAAGAAAGTTAAGAAACGTTTGTCCATCTTCTCAGTGATTCAGTGTCATGTGTTGGAAGAAAAGGAAATGGGTGCTGAAAAAGGGACCTAAGGAAAATAGTAAAGATTTGGAATAGTCTTTATGGGAAAGTGGAGGAGTTGCCAATTAGGGGCAGTGAAAACAGTTTTGAGTAGTGCCAGGGCCCTAACCGAGGTGGGAGACCCTGAAAATACAGAAGCATCACATCAGTTTGGTATTTTTGTTAATGATACTTATTTGAATTTTTCATCTTCCTGTTTTCCTTCCTCAGGTTCCTGAGTCCTTGCAAGCCATGGGGAGTAGTGCTGATAGTTGTGACAGTGAGACAACAGTCACATCATTTGGTGAAGACCTTGTCACACCAACAGCACAAGACCAGCCTTATTTTAATGAATCAGAGGAGGAGTCTCTCATCCCTCTTCAAAAGGGAAGAGAGAAGGCAGCAACAGCTGCTGATAAGAAAAGGTCAGATAGCCAGGATTTCCCCCAACATGAGACTGTGGAGAATGCAGGAAACACACAGTCCACCTGTAGCACAGGAGATCGCATTACTGAAATTACTGAAATGAGAGAGGATTTGTCTCCAGCACAGCCAGTGGACCTGCTGAGGGAAGCAAGTGCTGAAAGTGATGTGGATAAAAGCAGTGAATATGAATTTGCCCACTATACCACACACCATATTCTGAAATCACTGGCTTCTATTGAAGCTAGATGCAGTGAGAAGGGTTCCGAAAATACAACTGGGCCTCCATCTTCTGTGGACAGAGTTAATACAGCTTTGCAAAGAGCTCAAATGAAGGTTTGCAGTCTGTCTCATCAAAGAGTAGGACGTAGCTTGATAAAATCGAAAGATCTCTTAAAACAGAGGTACTTATTTGCAAAAGCTGGCTATCCTCTAAGAAGGTCTCAGTCTTTGCCAACCACCTTATTGAGCCCAGTAAGAGTTGTATCCTCTGTCAATGTCCAGTTGTCCCCAGGAAAGGAGACCAGATGCAGTCCACCTTCCTTCACCTATAAGTACACACCTGAAGAGGAACAGGAATTAGGAAAAGAGGCGATTGAGCACGATGGTCAGTCTTTAGTTAAATCCACTATTTTCATCTCTCCGTCATCTGTGAAGAAAGAAGCTCCTCAGAGCGGGGTGAACCGGTCGGAGGAATGCCATCATCGAAGGACTCCTGCCTGTTCACTGTATGCTCCAGCACCTGTATCTCAGTCCACCTGTTCCCTTCACTCTGTCCACTCCGAGTGGCAGGAGAGGCCCCTGTGTGAGCACATGAGAACTCTGAGCACTCATAGTGTTCCCAACATATCAGGCGCCACCTGTAGTGCCTTCACTGCCCCTTTCGGGTGTCCTAACTCCCATAGACATGCTGCCTACCCTTACCGAGCGTGCTCTGTGAACCCTCCTTCTGCCATCGAAATGCAGTTGCGAAGAGTATTGCATGATATTAGAAACTCACTGCAGAATCTTTCACAGGTATGAGAAAAAAGATCTTTTTTTCTTTTATTGATCTGAGCACCTCTTAATTCACTGAGAAGCTAAGTCCCATCAGGCAGGATCCACTTCAGCTTCATTTTCTTACATGCCTAAACTTATGTGTACCTGCCCTTCTCCTATACTCTGCCTTCCTGTCTCAAGGGAGAAGCTATAATTAGTCCTGAACAAGCTTGATTTCTCTGTTCACAATCTCCCTCCCTTCTGGAGAGGAGATTTTGCTCATTAGATAGCCTCCCTTCTTTAGCCTCTTCTCCCTGGTCTTTTCCTTAGTGAGGTTGTCCCTATTATTTAAAAAATCTTCACTCTCAAATACTTTCTCTCCTTTTCTCTGCCATTTGACTGTGTTTACCGCCTCTTTCCTTTCTAAGCTTCCCTCCCCTCAGCTTCTGTGTCGCCGTGCGTTCTCCTGGTTCTGCTCATAGCTCTCTAAGCTTTCCCCTCCATCTCCTGACTCCTGGTGCTGGTCTCCTGGCACAGATGAGTCTGCTTCCACTGGGTTCAGAGACTGGAACTACCCCAAAAAAGAAAAAAAACAGGTAAAGTGTGAATTTGAATAAAAATAGTCTGTGTGTCTTGTCACTTTTAAAATTATTGCTCTCAGATACGTTAAGTGGGCTGGAAATAATTCCCCAAAAAAGCTTTGAAAATAACTGAATTGTCTTTAGGTTTGCATTTCATATTTCCTTTCTAAATCTCTCTCCAAGCTACTTGTATTTAGACAGTTGAGGAAATGAAAATGACAGTGTAATGTAATGATCACAGTGTTCAGCTGAGAGTCAGGAAGCTTAGAATGTATGTAATAGATCTCTTATGATGACATAATAGACAGGAAGCCACTAGGAAAGTAAAAATGAAAGTTGCAACTTTTTTTTTTTTTTAAGATTTTATTTATTTGAGAGAGAAAGAGCATGAGTGGGGGTGAGGGGCAGAGGGAGGGGGAGAAGCAGACTCCCTGTTGAGCAGCAAGCCTGATAGGAGGCTTGATCTTTTCAGGAGCTCCAGGTAATAACCTGAGCCGAAGGCAGACACTTAACCTGCTGAACCACCCAGGCATCCCAAGTCACAGCTTCTTAAGATGTGTAGCAAAGTATACCTTCTTTTAAATATTTTATGTATTTATTTTTCAGAGAGAGAGAGAGCATGGGGGGAGTGGCAGAAGGGGAGGGAGGAGGAGGGAGAAGGAAAGAATCTCAAGCAGACCCCACAGAGCCCAACGTGGGGCTCGATCTTAGGACCCTGAGATCATGACCTGAGCCGAAACTAAGAGCCTGACACTTAACGGACTGAGCCACACAGGTGCCCCAAGTATACCTTCTTTTAAATATAGAGTTTATCCTCATGACAACTGTCTCCTAATGATTTCCAGTCTAACCAGAATGTGGGTATTTCTTCTTTCTCCTTATACATCGTATAGTTACTTTAATCTGTGAGCGAGATATCCAACCTTTCAGCTGTAGTTATCTGAAATACGGCGTTTCCAGGGCTCTGTCCTCCTACACCCTAATGGTGCACTTTTCTAGACCAGCTTGTTGTTCTGTTCTCGATGTGGTCATCTCCTCTTGGATGTCCCATCAGTAACAGCTAATTAATCTTCTCACCATCCCCCACCCCCAAGAGACAGATGCTCCTCTTGACCTGGTCTCTGCCTGTCTTTCCAGGCTCATTCTTGGTGTGTGTGTGCACCAGCTGTGCTGGACTGCATGCAGGCCTCTAAATAAGTGTGCATTCCTAGGTGTCTGTTTTTACAAATGCCACTATTTTTTGTTTTTTAACCTGGAATGCCCCGCCCTTGCCTTTCTTTGCCTGACCAAGTGCTGTTTACTATTAAGGCTCAGCTCAGGTTCAGGTGTCACCAGTGCTGGGATCATTTATTCACCTAATCTAGATTTTTCTGTTTTGTCATAGCACTCCCCTCCCCCCCCCAACATTTTAAGTTTATTCTCACTTTTTTTTTTCTTACACTGAGAACACTTGAAGGCTGGGAATGCTTTTTGTCTTCCTTTTGTCTTTTTTATTCACTGTCTAAAATAGTGACATACAGTAGGTGCTTAAATGTCTACAAGTAAGTGTGATGACGACCTCTCCAGCCAGCTCAGTAATTTCCTGTAATCTCAGAATTTGCTATCACTTCTACATTTTTGAGTTTTGTTTTTTCTACTTTCTTAAGGCAAGAGGGAAGTCCTGTAAGACATAGATTTAAATGATACATGTTTCTTTGCCTCTTCTTCATTTCAAATAGGCTGACTTATACCTGAAACAGATAGGAGTAATCTAGGAGGCATTGGGGACTGATTTGGTTCCTGCTTACAAAGTGAAGTGGGATTTTTTTGGTGGTGGTGGTTGTTTTTGCCTCAAAGAGAAAAACATATAGGCCCCAAATTCTACCTTTTTAACCTCTTAGATAATTTGGAAATAACCACTTTAATTTGTAATCATACTTTTACTTTTTAAAGTACCCTATGACAAGAGGACCTGATCTTGCTGCTGCTCCATATAGTACTCAGAAATCATCTGTTCTACCTCTATATGAAGTAAGTTCTTATTTAGATCTTTGTGTTACAAAGTAATTATATTATTTAGAAGTATAATTTTGTCATATTGTATTTTAGAATACTTTTCAGGAGCTCCAGGTAATGAGGCGGAGCCTGAATTTATTTAGAACGCAAATGATGGATTTAGAGTTGGCAATGCTGCGTCAGCAAACCATGGTTTATCACCATATGACCGAGGAGGAAAGGTAAAAGGTTTTTTTTTGTCTTCATGTAACTCAAAATATTTTTCATTCCAAAAAAGCATTGTCACCTTTTTTTTAAAGCTTGGTTTTATGTCTAGTGTTGTGTACTTTTATTTTGTAAATCACTGTAAATAAAATTAGGCATAGTGTTTTACTAATTAAACTGCTTTCAATGTATTAAGAAAGACAGTGGTTGTAATCTGTTTTTTAGTTTGGAATATTTGGGAGAGAGGGTAGAGGAAGAAAGACCATTTGTCCTACTGGTCACACCTGCGGCAGTTGCTGTCATGCTAATTTTTAGAACTGGCCATCTCTGTACCTTCTAATGGCTTGTGAGAGAGTGGTGAATCTCCAAACTGCTTTTTTCAACTTTGTGCTTGTCATCGAACCAATAGGTATGAAGTTGATCAGCTTCAGAGTTTGAGAAATTCGGTCCGCATGGAACTTCAGGACCTGGAACTGCAGCTGGAGGAGCGCCTGCTGGCCCTGGAGGAGCAGTTCCGTGCCGGGCGCATGCCTTCTCCCTTCCGCTCCTCTGCCCTCATGGTACGGTGCCTGGGGGCTTGTCAGCGGTTTTCACTTAGGACTTAATGTATCATGTTCCACATAATTTAGGACCAATGCCTTAATTTTAAAACAACTTATTTTAATGGCATTGAGGCAAGCAGAATGTATAAGGAACCTCTCCCACAGATCAGTTGAATGTGCAAGTTGTGATTCTTTTCTTAAATATTTAGTAAATTTAGAAATATACTGAGAAATGTTAATATTTTTTTTAAATAAAGTGAGAAATACAAATATTTGCAATAAAGAAATACAAAGTTTTAGGAGTTTCAAAGGAAAAATGATAGTGGGTTAATATGTGACTAATTTAGATTTTAATCACTGCCTGTAACTAACTGCCAAGAATGTAAATATATACTTCACTCAGTCTTTTTTCCCCTTCTTGCCTTTGAATACATAACTATTTCTTTTAAATTTTTCCTTTATTTTGGATTCTTTGCCAGTCTATATTTTTTAAGGAATCAAATGAGATCTTTTTTAAAGGCAGAAAACATGTAAACACCCAAGAGAATAAAATACCTTCTCTTTCTTTTGTATCACTTTTCAAAATTCTGATGTTTCTTTGAGTGAAATTTAAACTTCAGCAGTTGATTATTTTTGCTGTTATCTTTGCAGTTGTGAAATATATTGTTTTGAAATGTTGAAATAGTGAACTTTTCTATTACTTGAACTACATACTTGATTTTGTTAACAGTAGATGACTCCATACACACATGTATGTGCACCCATATGGAGTACAATCACTAGAATAATAATACATATTACACATATATATGTGTAGCATACAATAAGACTATCATTTATCATTGGTGAATATCTTTTTCTGTAAAAAGTTTCAGTCCATTATTTTGAGAAATATGTGTTGGTGACAGCAGAGAATCAAAACATCTTCTATGAACCTTCAGTCAGAATTAACACATTTTAAAGGATCCCATGACAGTTGAGAGTGACCTTTGTGACATAAAAGAATGTTTCAGGGCAATAAGTAGCCAATTCATTTTATTATGAAACACGTGCATTTTGAAGAAGTAATTTATACATACATACATACATCTATATTGTTCTTATTTTTTCAGGGAATGTGTGGCGGCAGAAGCGCTGATAACTTGTCATGCCCTTCTCCATTGAATGTAATGGAACCAGTAAGCCTCTCTCCTTTCAAATCACTGGGGAAGGGAATGATAATAACATTTCATAAACGCACAGTTTTCCCAGTGTAGATGAAATGTTTTTGTTTTTAAATACAGAATTAGATGGTAGCTAAATTGATTGGAAGTGAGTTTGGCATTTCTGAAAGTCTTTTGCCATCTTAGGCCACTAGAAAGCCAGTTAATTGCAATGGTGATTTATCTTTATGGTGTAAAGGAATATAAATATAAAATATTTATATATTTTATATAAATATAAAAAGTATTTCATTTATGCTGCAGAGGAAATGTGCTTTCACAGTCTGTTTCCAGGTCCTTTAGGTAGTTGGATTTGTAAGATGACTACTTTTTGAACAAAAGTCTGATTTTTACTATATTTTAAAGAAACTGGTTAATTTAGGTGCCAAAACATTATGATTAGCTATTTTGTTTTTCACTAGTTACTATTCATTAACAAGTAATTTGGATACCCATGCAGTAACTAGTAAAATTTTGTCCAACCATGTAGTCTAGTTATGCATTTTATGGCTTTGTCTCACCATGAATTTACATTTTCCTGTTTTTGCAATGAAATTGAGTAGTTATTAAATGAGTGAATTAGAATCATGTCTTTACAAGTTAAGTGATTTTTGGCAGTAATCACAACTAGAATTTTAATCTTTTAACCACTAGTCTTAATTTCAAGAGAGAAGAAATGCAATTTTTCTGACTTCCAGGTCACTGAACTGATGCGGGAACAGTCCTATCTGAAGTCTGAATTGGGCATGGGACTTGGAGAAATGGGATTTGAAATTCCTCCTGGAGAAAGCTCAGAATCAATTTTCTCCCAAGCAACATCAGAGTCATCCTCTGTATGTTCTGGTCCATCTCATGATAATAGAAGAACTGGAATACCTTCTGGTGACTCAGTGGGCAAACCCAAGACCCATCTGGTACCAAGCAAGAAAGTATTCCGAGCATCAGTGGCTCTAACACCCACTGCTCCTTCTAGAACGGGCTCTGTGCAGACACCTCCAGATGTGGAAAGTTCTGGGGAAGTTGGAGCAGCTGAAGAAGCCTTGGAGGCTGTAGGACCTAAATCTCAAGTGGAAGAAGGGAGTGGAAAAATCCCATTAATGCCAGCTGCTGAGGAAATGCATAAAAATGTGGAGCAAGATGAGTTGCAGCAAGTCATACGGGAGGTGAGTAAAATCTATGCTTATTTATTTGGCAGTATGCTTTGCAGGAGGTTTTATTTGAACGTTATTTATAAGATATTCCTTTGATTCACTGTATTCAGTAATTTTCAGAGAGCTTTTAAATTAAATTTTCAGAGAGCTTTCCCATTGATCTAGCTCATGTCTATTAAGATATGTTTCTAATGGCATTTCTGCAGATTCTATACTCCAGTGTGAAATATTAAGTATAAAGAATTTGATCTATTTGGCTTGATGGGTGGTGGAGATAAATAGAAGATACATGAGTTGTTCAAAGATAGAAAAAGGTTTACCTTGGGTGATAGCAATGTGTAAACCTGAAGCATTTAACCATAGTTCTAGGTTACCAAAAGGACTGCAAAAAATTAGGAAGATTAGTAGTCACAGGTCAAAATTTCATTGAGAAAATTAGTAAAATAGCTGTTTTGGACACTAAGATCAGGCAATAAGAAGGAATAAATATATTTTACAAAGTGAGAGTAAGATCAAAATTTTTGATAGCTTTTTAATTTTTTCCTTTTCTTCCCAAATCGCACTGTGTCTGGGTACAAAATGTAATAGATTGCACAGGATAAAAATTACAGATGTTGAATATATTTTTTTTAATCTATTCTCTTAAGAGTAACTAAGGAAGAACGATAATTATCTGTAGCTCTTTCCCACTGACACTAAAACCCATGATGAGAAAGAATCTTTCCATTGGTTAAAAAGAGGGATATCCTGTACATTTAAAAAAAAAAAAATTCACTTCATAAGAGTCTTAATGAGTATGTTGCTCTGTAAGATATAAAAGAAAAATACATATAAGACATGAAATCCTTAAGTTTAAAGACTAGTAGAAAGGTAAATAAGACTAATTCAGGAAACAGTCAAAAAATTACACAGAAAAACATGTAGTATAATGTATTCAAGAATTTAGAAATGGAAACGGTCAAAATAGGCCAGAGAAATTAGGGTTAGTGGCTCCCTATTTTTAATCTGCATATTTCCAATAAATGCAGCTATATGAACCTAATGTATTTTTGAAATTAATTTGTGAGTAATATAGAACAAATTTGTAGTGGTTTTAGATCAAGAATGGTGGCAGCAGACCAGAATCTTCTCTCAAAGGGCCATTGATCCTCTGGGTCCAGAGATTAATTCATGTGTATGAGGTGCCGTCATTCATAGCTACATAACAGTAGCTTGAGAAGTACAGTAAAAATAAATACAGTTTTACTATGGGGAATGTATATATATATATACCCATTCCTAAAAATTGTTGTGCTGTGCACGTTGGTACAGTAATAACCACAGAGCTTACGGGGGAAATAGGATTAGAAGCATAACCAAAACTTTGTAAGCGACATATTTAAAAGAGGATGGAAACCTAACAAAAATAACACAATCTTACACATGTTAAATGGTTAAGAAACACATAAATACTGCAGTATATATGGTACTTGACCTTGAAAAATACCTGAAATTTGCTTGTGGAACTGGGCTTTGGAAGGGTTGCAGCTTGTGAATTATGGCGAGGTAACAGAGAAGAGTAAGATGAAATCCAGCAGAAAGTTTTAATACCAGATGTGAGTAGGTGTGGCTCATGATGCAGTGAACTGAGAAAGCTGGTAGATATTTTGGTACTGTGTTCCTAGGTTCAGCCGAATGCAGTTAATCGCATTCACCCAGTAATTCTTATAGATGAAGCTGCACATAAGCAGATGTGAAATTTATATTATACTCAAGTTGTTTCCTAATATTTCAGTCATGTTGAGACAAATTTACATTTTCAAAACCAGCATTATAGCAGAAGAGACTACATGTTTATAATTTCTTTTCATGACTTGAATTACCAGTTTAAAGTTTAAAAGGTCTTAATTCTATAAATTTATTTGTTCTACAAATGTAATTTTTTAAGTTGATTGTATGTAGCCAGCTAATGTGTAGCAGGCTCTGTATGTCCATCTTGCTCAGTTAGGTGCAGATGATTATAATCCATTTTTATTTATATGTTTTATATCAAAGATTAATTTTTACATGAAATTAAGTAATTTTCTCCACACTGTATATTAAGAAGTTTTATATGAAGAAGTAAGTTTTAAGGTACATTTTTCTTCCCCTAGAAATGTGATATTTTTGCTCCCTTTAGCTTGCTTTAGTTTGAAAGTTTCCCTTGAAAACTCGACTTAATTTTGCTTGTTTGACGTAAATATTCCCGTAATGCACACTTAGGTCCTCATTTTTAAAGTTGTTAATAGGTGGCCTGATTTATGCTGTGAGTAATTTCCGAGGAGTAAAGCATTCCTAGACCAGAACATTTTGATTCTTTGGCTGATAGAACATAGCATACAGAAAAGATGGTTGTTTCTTGGTCCTAGAGAAATATTTGATAATTTACGTAGAACCTCCCATAAAATAAGAAAGATTTTATAATTTTGAAGACATTTAAATGGACATGCAAGGCAGATGTTTGAGGAATTTTTCTGAATTTGTAACTAAACCTGTTCATTAGAAATTCCCTAATTCAACATTTGGCATGGTTTGGAGGAAGTTGGGCCTAACATTTACCCTTTTGCTGTTTACAGATAAGGACTTAGCAAGCAAAACATATAGGTGAAACAAGGTGTTGAGAGGAATTTTGATGTACTTAAGAAAATAAACTATTTTGAAGCACTTAAAAAAATATACATTATTAGATAAGTTAGTCCAGTGCCATTTATAATTGAAAAAAATAGTGTGTTGATACTATCTTAGCTCAGTTATAAGGGTGTTGTGTTAAATTTTGTTTACAAAATATATAAAATTCAGATTAGTCTTGATGCCATTCATTTCAAATCCATAATCTTTTTGCTTAAATACACATGGTACTAAATAAATAGCTTGTTAAAGCTATTATATCAGTTACCAAGAAAATTAAATTAGACTCTGCCTTTCCAGTAAATTCTGTGCCCCTGACACCATTAACAAAGCCACTCCTCAGGATGGCAGGATTTAAGCCTTGGTTGAACGTTTTGCAGGTGAGGATTAAGCATGTTTGGCAGACCCGTTCAGGGAAGTTTTCTTACTGCACTCATGGGTGCATGAAAACAATGATGTCTGTCAGGTTTTTGTTCTCATCATTTTACCGTTTGTGAAGCTTTGAAAAAGTATGCTCTCATTATAATGTGTTAATACAGTAGAATTCTTTTGAAAGAGAACTCTGAAAGTCCTTTCAGACAAATGTTTAATATACTCATTCCATAACAAAGCTTTTGTCAGATTAAAGGTAACGCACTTTTGCACAGATTGTATATGTTGTAGTGGGGAAAAATTACACTCTTAGAATTTGTCCAGGTGGTCTGTGATGCATGTAATCAGTGGCCTGAAACTGTTTACAATTACTTAAAAAGATTACTTAATAGAATAAATGAGCATGTGCCATAGAAGCAAATCAACAGAATTAAACATCAAAGAATAAACATAGATTGCTTTTCTTTTTTAGAGAGTTCTTTTTTGTTTAATGAATTTCCTAGGCTTGATTCATGCCTTTTAGTATTTTTATTACAGTCCATCTGACATGCTTTAAACATGTATTTTGGTAAATACATAGCTTGTCTGTGTTCTTACTACAATTTCTTTCAGTGATCACTTGCTCTAACCGCTGCCACAAAGTCATCAGCGAGTAGATGCCTTTTACCCCACACTTCAGACTTGCAACAGTCTGCTTCTCTTGCCAATGAGCATTCTTTTCTTAATTTCACTCAAGTATGTGTTCAGTCTTACCACTTTTTGGAAAATGTGCCGTAAGGGCAGTTTTCCCATCCATCCCATTAGAGTTTTCTAACTCCTAATCCTTCCATCCTCCCTGTAGCATGCAAGACTTGGAAGCTAATTTATTTTTCCCTACGTTTATTCCTTCAATAAATTATTAAAGGCATTTTATTGTTTTCACTGCTAGTCTGTCTATAATCTTTTGTTTTTCTACTTTCTGTGTCAGATACTGTGTCTCTCTCCCTCTCATACCTTCACTCTGTGTCGCTTCTCTCTCTCTCATTAGTGCACTGTGTTCAGACATTTATCAAGCACTTACTTTATGCCAGGATACATTGATAAGTGAGACCCAGTTCTCTCCCTGAAGTAGCTCACAGCACAGCACACCCCATTTGACCTCACCCTTCGTATTCCAGGCTCCTTTTCCCTGGTGGGAACAATCTGTTAGTGACTCTCCTTCTTGCTCCCCTCTCATCCAAAGGTGCTCCTGCTGCAGTTTTCTCTCCTCACTGTGACCTGAAGTTGCCCTTATTTTTCATGACCTATGATTTTAAGGTCTGTCATTCTCTGAGAAGTTTTTACTTTTTCCTCTTGTAGCCCATAATGGTCTCTTATTCTCTTTCTTATGTTTTACTGAATTAATACATTATTTTTCCTCTTAAAATTTTATGAAACAGTATTCATTTTTTGCCCATCTAGATTATAACATCCTCCTTGGACACGCTTCTTTTATGCTTTATTCCAGTAATGTCTGTTCCCTCAAAAAATGTTGGCACACAGTTTTGGTTTGCAGAGAATACTTTTTGGCTTCTGTTTTATTTTTTGAATGATAAAGAATGATGAAAGTTAATAAAATTGCCATATTTCATGGAATAACAGGACTGGGAAGACTATACTACTCATTGTCTTCTGTAAATACAGATTTGCAGAGGTTCTGATTCAACACACTGTGTTTGTGCTTGTAATACATTGTGGCTAAGAGATTCTGACTTTCATAATATTTGTATCCAACACATTCATTTAAAAATAAATCTGAAGTACTATGAAAGTCAAAAACTTTTCCTGATGTTTAAAATTTAGAAAAACTGGTACAACATAAAAGGAGAAGTTTGTATTTATTTAAATATATTCCAATACAGATGGTTGGTAGCTAAGGAGCATTTGTTTCTGTGAATACTTCTGTATAAATCTATGTATTATGTACCAGTTTTGCATGACAGATTAATACAGAGCCATTTTTGGAAAGACTTCAATTGAGATGTGTTCAGGATGTACTTAGGAAAATTTTAGGAAATAGATCAGGCTGACAGGAAACTGTGGAAATGTAGAATTTTAAAAAGCTGGTTGAAAGTGTCTCAAGTTCTAATTTGGGAAGACATTATCAGTTTATTTCAGGAAATCCACATTTAAAGCCTTCACAAAGAGCTATTTGGAGGTGATGCTGTATCATTAGAGAGAAAAAGGCGTGGACAGGCATGTGTAGTGTCTGGGCATCTGGAAAAGAAAATCTTGATGGAATTATCATTGCCCCTAAGTCTGTTTGCCTTTTCCAACAATAAAATAAGATTGTATATCCTTATCTGAAGCAAAATTTTCAGACAGGTTACAAACCTCTACCATACCACGAAAGAAAAACATTTCTTAAGAGTTTGTGGTTGTTTAGAGGATGTTTTTCATGTTTTAAAATAAATTGTACCAAATTATTTTTTCTTTCCACTTAAAATGTGCATGTTAGGTTTGAATAATATATAACTTCTTTAGATACTTTGTTTTCAGTTGGTATAAAGAAGCAGTATACTGATACATTAGTTTGCTCCTACTGAGTTTTCTTAACAATAAGAACACTAAGTAAACTATCGATGACCATACAAAAATAGACATTAATAAAAACATAAAAGTAAATCTAACATTTAATCAGTTCTTCTGGGTTACTTTGTGTCCTGAAGCAAATGAAGTTTTTTAGTTTATAAAATAACATTTTTAATGTTCTCAAGAATTGTGATGTTATTTTATAATGGAATTATCTGAGTTACACCAGACCATATACTGACCTGGGTTTGAGGATAGATGGACATGATTCCTCACTACCTCTCTATATTTCATGAGGGTTTACATGAGGGTTTCTCTATGGCTTAGCTGATTGTAGGAATTAAATGCTGTTTTTGTTTTTCTGAAAACAGAAAAAGTAGATTATAGTCATTTTGTTAAATTCTTATTTTTCTCTTTTTCCATTCTAGATTAAAGAGTCTATTGTTGGTGAAATCAGACGGGAAATTGTAAGTGGACTTTTGGCAGCAGTATCTTCAAGTAAAGCATCTACTTCTAAGCAAGATGGTCATTAAATGGAATTTATAGGTAAATTTTTCTGAATTTTTTTGGTTTGCTAAATGTAAATAACTACTTGGTTTTTAATGCTTTGTTTTCTTAGTACCCAGGACTGTTTCTCTGACTAATTTTTAATTTTTAGAATGTATATAATAGGTTATCCTGCAGTGTGAAAAACTCACACAGCCCCATTGGAAGTACAAGTCAAATCTCATATTTACCTCCAAGGGATTATCAATAGTATGTTATTTTACTGAAATTTCATTATAGCAAATAAATACTGGAATTGAAGAAATCAGAGCTTGTAAACCTGAGCATTATTTTGATGCCATTGGTTATAATGGTGTTTCAGATGTACAACTTATGGACCAAGATTGAGAATTAATCACAAATTATTAGTATCTTTCTTAATTTTTTTGTCTTTTAAAGAAAAGTATCCTGGGGCACCGGGGTGTCTCAATCAGTTAAGCATCTACCTTTGGCTCAGGTCATGATCCCAGTGTCCTGGGACTGAGTCCTGCATCTGGCTCCCTGCTCAGTGGGGAGTCTGCTTCTCCATCCCCTGTTCTTGTGCTCTCACTTGCTCGCTCTCTCTTCCTCCCTCTCAAATAAATAAAATCTTTAAAAAAATTAAGTATTCCATAGGTCCACATCTAATCATATCATAATATATAAAGAAGGATGTTATTTGTATATATATATTTTTAGAGAAGATTCTTATCCTCCTTTTAAAGAACTTTTAACACTAATATTTGAAAGATGTTTAATGCTCACTTCTCTTTCTTTTTTAAGTTTAGCATGGATCCTATTGGCTGTGTGATGTTGGAGTTATCAATGATATACACTGGTGGAGGTGTTACTTGTGCTTCAGAAGATACTTGCTGCTGAGCTGGGCTACTGTATACAGTGTACAATGTTTATTTCTTCTATACATACCTTTTTTAAAAACATACATAGAAATTTAGGCACTTTGCTGTCTTTTTTTCTTTTCTAAACTACCAAAACTGTAGCCATTTGAAAAGCCTAATATTTATTTGTATGTCAATATTTTCCAATTGATTCCCTATGTAGAATTAATTTTAAAACTTGAAAACTTCCAGACTTAACCAACTTATAAATAACATATTTCTTCAGACTAACTTCTTAAAACACTGACCTCTATGAGGTATTTACTGTGCAATAACTGATTCATTTTTTGAGAGCTTGAAGCAACCAATGATTTTCCCTCCACTGCTGTTAATTAGTGTCACTTCCAAGGAGAAAAATTGTTCTGTTGTAAAAATTGCTCTTAATTCTTGAGGAGGTTACTAATAGCAGTAGGATAGAATTGTATGAGGTTACCTACAACTACTTAATGTTCTTACACTGTAAGCATTGTTACTTTACCAAGACAAATGTAATTTTATTATAGCTTATGTAGTATTTTTCTTTTGGAAACATGCCTTATGTTAAACACTATACTTCTTGCATTGTCCAGACTTCTTATATTATAAGGAGATGTTTCTTCTTCTTCTAGACTAAATAGTAGAGTATTGCCAAAATAATGGGACCTCTGACTTGAATGGATAGAAATGAGTAAGCTGGTTTTGTTTTTCAGAATGGAAGTAATTTAGATTTGTTCTCCTCATAATAGATGGTTTTAATTCAGTTTTAACCAGTGAGAACTGTTTGTTTTTGGGGGGGAGGGGAAAGGAAGGTGGTTTCCTATTTGGTTTTGTATATATTAAATAAATGTGTAAAGTAACAACCAAATTTATCAGAATTATTCCTTTAGCATTTATAATTTTCAGCTATTATATTTCTTTGTGTGAAATTTTAATCAAAAGTGGTTGAGATGTTAACAGTATTCTTTGAAAGAATATCTAAAAGGTTTATAAATGTTTGAATTATCACACAAAGGCTGATTTCTAAAAATAAAACAATAAAGTATTTATTTTGCCTAACATCTTTTTAATAGTTTCTTTTCTTTACAATGTGAAGAATCTGGATTAGATTTGATAAGTAACAAATAAGGTCCAAAAGAATTAGATATAACCTAATAGGTTGATATTCTCTTTTCCCGAAGAGGCTTCTATGATGCTTTGAAAAATACAGTTAAGACCAGACCACCCTGGAGAAAGAGCTTGTACTGATTCCTCTTGGTCTCATCTAGTTTTTTGGTCCTAATTATTACCATCTGAAGCTGAATAAAACTTTCCTTTAAAATGTACTATTAAACTCCAAAGAACAGACATTAAAGTATTATTTTATTCTCTGGTCAAATTATTCAACTTAGTTGATTCTAATAATAGTAATGATACATGTAAACCAGTGACCCCATGTTAAACGTAATACAGGCATCGATGATCTTAACTGTTCAGCTTTGTAGCCACTTAACAGTTCATTTCTAACAATACAAGATACCTGGAGTTTGATAATCAAAATTAGAGATTAATAGTTGCAGTAATAGACTAAGTCAATGGGCAAATCATTTAGAGAAGACTATACACTAGAGAGTATATAAATGAAATAAAGTGAACTTCAGTATTAGAGTTTCATCCTTCTCTCCATTTTAAACCTTTGTGTTTAAAAGCCACCATGCTAGCTCCTGCTATGTAGAAATGAATGAGAGAGAGAACAAGGCATCTTTTTTTATATGGGTAAGTTTACAAGTACCAAATGAAAAAATATTAAGAAGAATCATAAAAAGAATTTGAGAGAGTGTAGCCTGGGTGGTCAGAGAAGTCTTTACCAAGAAGAATGTGGTTTGTGTAAAGTCTTAAAAAATGGGAAGTGGAAAGGATGGGGTTCAAATAATCAAGAATATTAGTAAAGGTTATTCAGAATGTATAAATTGAGTTTGAGTTCCTATGTGCATGATTAAGAACTGTTTTTAAGTACCCAAGCTGTCTGTAGCTTGCACATGTGCTAAGAGCCTGAAGAAAGAAGGCACAGAAGAAAAAAAATCTTGAAATGATGGTTTGGAATGTGGGAGTCACCATGAATGATATACCATGGAAAAAACTGGGCAGGTGATCAGACCTGAGTACATATTGTTCCTCTACAAATGTTCGACTGAATTTCAGTAACATTTAAAATATGCATTACATCAGTTAAGACTATTTGTTCAGCTGGCCATCTTCAACTTCTAAAAAAAACACTATGTTTTTAGAGCAGTTTAGGTTTACAACACACTTCAACTTTTTTTAGAGGACAATAAGGATGCAGTAAAGTACATGGAAAATAATAGAGAGTCTGTTTGGGGGGTTCCTGAAGAGATGGTGCACTGCCCATGCTCCTCACTTGTCCACATGGGAATGTGGTGCTACCGAAAGCAGAATACAAAACCAAAGCAAAGGCTCTCCTTTTTTCTGTTTTCCTCTCCTGGAAAAGAAGAATTGATAGCTTCCAAGAAGTGGCAAGAGGAAATATTCTATCTTGTAATTAAAGCTGAGGATCTAAGTTGTAATAAGTTACGTATGACTGATTATTGAATCTTTTATAAATGTTGAAATGATTTAATTTGCACTTATCCTGGCTGCATTCTAAATGGAGAAAGTTAAGATGTCATATCTAATTAATAGCTCCTCTCCTGTTTTTTTTATTTGTTTATTACTGTTAAATCCAGTCCTTTACCTTATTTACTTTGTTCTCATTTTGACAAATGATGCTCTTTCTCACTGAGTAATAGCTTACATACAGAATGTCAGTGTGCTTAGCTATAAATTAGAAATGTACTCAAACATATCAAACAAACAGTGTCCATTTCCTTCACAAGGGTCTTCAGGTAGCCCAAAGGAGACTAAATCTTATGAACAATGATTAGCTTACTTAGAGGGTTGACTCACTTTATAATAGTTTGCTGGAGGGGCGCCTGGGTGGTTCAGTGGATTAAGCATCTGACTTCAGCTTAGGTCATGATCTCAGGGGTCCTGGGATTGCCCTGAAGTCTGTTGGGCTCCGTGCTCAGCGGGGAGTCTGCTTCTTCCTTTCCCTCTCCCTTGGTGCCTCCCCTGACTCATGTCCTCTCACGCATGCTCTCGCTCTCTCAAAATAAAATATTGGAAAAAAAAAAAGTTTGCTGGATACCCACCCTTTGCAAGGCTCTGGGCTTATGAAGATGGATATATAAAGAATGAATAAAAGCACATTCTAAAGACAAGTAAGCAAGTACATTGTTTAGACCTTTGAAGGAATCAATACATTTAGGAATTAGATTGTTTCCTTTTTGTCCATTTTTAAAAAATCCAATGGGTTCTTCAAATGGATAGAAAAACATATTAAGGATATTGTAGGTAATGTTGAGTTGGAATGATATGAAAAATGCATTTTGAAGAGTAACTCTTCAGAATGACTTAGAACTGGAACTGAGAAAAGAATGTTGCTTTATTTTAGAAATAAAAATATTTGAAGTAGTGATGAAATATTTTAAGGGAAATAAGTGGTTTATCTGTAAGCTAAGGAGAAAAAGGAAACTTGAGAAGTTATTTTATACTACTTACGTGAGGACCATACAACTACAGAGAAAGCATGCACTTTTTAAATACTTGTATGTTCTTGTGGTTTTTGGAAAACCTACATTCTGTTGTTATGATGCCCATATTGATTTAGATTTATAAAAATGTTCCTTGAATCAATCTTGGTGTCATAAATACACTTTTATGGAATCAATAAAAATAGTATCGAATGACAAGTATACTCAACTTGGACACTCAAATGGTAGGCTTAGCATCAGTAACGATGATAATGTTTTAAAACAGAGATTCATGTTTTATGCTAAATTTTCTGTTCTTAATTCTAATGTGCATAAATCTTAGTTTTCCTAAGAAAGCAATTTAGCGGTGTAACACACTTTACAAAGTTAACCTCTTTATGATTTTCTGCATTTAAAAATAGGGCTAAATGTCACATATTTTGCTTCATGTGATATAGGAATGTAAATGCTACTCTTTTTTCAAAACAAATGCACATATTAATAAAACACCTATTTTCTTCCAGTGTAAGCTTACAGCTAGTCATAAGGAGTGTTTTTGTGAAATAAAAGGTTAAACATTATATTTCTACAGGCACTTCCTCAGAAAACAAGTTACTAGATTACTAGAAAAGGTTAACAAAATGTTTTAAGCAAGGCGATTTAGAATATGTGAGATTCAAGTCATCAGTGACTTGACAAGGATGTATACCTTTCTAGTGGTTAAGACTCAAGCTGGCCTTAAAACTCTGCTACATAGAACTGTGATGGTGATACTAGTGCCTCTTTAAAGAGTTGTTAGACAAATGTAAATGCACTTAGCACGGTGCTTGGCACAGCTCAATAAGGTTTGTGGTGGTGGTGATGGTGGTCATGATGGGTAGAAACAGGGTGACAGGTAATGAGGTTTGGCAAATTACGCTTTATTTGGAAGAGAGAACATGAATTTATAGATCCGGGCCTGAATTTTTCATCTTCATCATCTTCCAAGCAGTAGATCCAGGGATTGACAAAAGACCCTTGATTCTCCTACTTTGCGAAGGGTGCACATTGTGTTCAAAACAATACAAAAGACATTTTGTTCTTTGGGGCAAAAATTTTTGCTCAGGGACTACCACTCAGAGCAATGCTTTGCAAACTTTCATATGCATAGAAATCAAATCACCACAGATCTTGTAGATACGAAGGTTCTGACTGAGTAGGCCTCGGTCCTATTTCTGGGGTCCAAATTTTTGTGTTTCTAGAAGCTCCCAAGGTGACACTGATGCTGCGAGTCTATGAACTGTACTTTTACTAACAAGGATTAGAGTAGCAGATCTTACTGCCTGTATGCCAAATGCTTTGAAGGGAGAAATTTGATAAGCAGGAAAAGGACTTTTTATCTCCAAGGAGATGTCACTTTAGAGGCTTCCTTCAGGAAACTTTTCATTACAGCCCAAAGTTCAAAATTGAGAACAAAGATAAGCACAGCACATAAGGGGGGAACTACCTAAGGCCATGTGCAAACGCACAATTGTCAAGACGGGCCTGTTGGCAACAATAACAGCATAAGCAGTGGGCACCTGGGTAGCGCAGTCATTAAGCGTCTGCCTTCGGCTCAGGGCGTTCCGGGATCAAGTCCCACATGGGCTCCTCCGCTGGGAGCCTGCTTCTTCCCCTCCCACTCCCCTGCTGTGTTCTCTCTCTCGCTGGCTGTCTGTCACATAAATAAATAAAATCTTTAAAAAAAAAATAATAGCATAAGCAGAGAGCTATTCTGCTGTTAATGATAGCAGGTGATAAGTCTTTATACTATGTTGACTGGACATTGAGCAAATGCAGACAGTCTGAGTGCTTCTGAACTCTGCCACTCAAGAGCAAGGATGAGACCCGAAAAGGAATGAACTAGTTCTGGAGATGCTACCGTAGAAAGAGGACAGGAGCTCTAAAGTGTGGTATTTGTTCCATTCAGTGGTGTTTGGAGAAATTTACCATTCCTTTTGGGAAGGGATTAGTGAATAAAAACAATCACAACTGTGTCAAACACACTGTAATATGTTATTCATGTTTCTGAGTTGTTTAGTATATTCATCCACAGATGATTCATGGTTTTGTTTGGTACATCTCAAGTAATTCCTTTTATTATTTCTCCAGTCCTGAGGTTAAAAAAAATTCCTTAAGGTTTTGCAAATCAATTATATCATATCATATTATATTAATTATATGTATTACCCAGGCCTCCTCAGCCTATGAAGATAAATGGGATTATATTAATGATAGACTTTTTTTTTCTTTTATCTTTTTCCATCACCTCCTCAGGACTGCTGAAGAATATCGTCTTCCTAGAAGAGTATTTACTTGGAAAGTCCTCAAGAGCTATTCATATATCTTCACAATAGTTGATCTTTTCTCTTTACTGGAGGCTACAGTGCTCCCTTGCTATTGGGGTCCTCAACTGACCAAAGCCATGATGATGTCATGCTGCACAGAGGAGGGGCGAGAGCCTCTCTCTTGCTAGATCATTGCTTACTCTGTTGGCAGCAAAGCAGCACTGCTTATAACCCAGCCTTCTCAAAAGAATTTCCTATAAATGTTTCTTTGATCGTTTATGGTTCACTACCATCTCCAAGGGGCTTGTCCATGGGTGAGAAGCACTTAAGACAGGCACTTTGCTGTCCTTCCCATCCCCTGTTCTTCTCTGGTGCTGGCAAGCACTCTTGCTGTCTGACAAAACACCAAACTGACCATGGCTGAATATTTAGCATGAACACAAATTAGCACGTACAGGCACAAACTGGTTCTCTTTTACTCTTGAACACAGACAAGCATTTAATGACAAATGTTGAACATTCATATTTTTACTATATTTTCTGAAATCTCAACATAAATTCACTTAACACACATCGAGTGAATAACTGTTGAGGACAAGGCACTAGTGACAAAGTTGATTTTTATATGGCCTTATTTTGCTATTTGCTAATTTGCTAACTTTGCTAGCATTTTAATCAGGTTTCTCAAGATTCACAAAGGAGAATTTTTATTTTGGTACAATTTTTTATTGTTATTGTTATCTTTCACTGCTGTATAAGAAGCTAAAAGCAGAACATAAATAATATCACGGATCAGTCAGGTGTAATCCTAACCATTTTTTAGAGTAGATATTAATTTCCCGGAAGAGTCTTTACTTGGTCCATTGTGCCTGTAATGCCCATAATGGAAAGGGAAATGAATGAAACAGTTCATCTCTTGTGAAATGTTCTACCTTTTCAGACTCTAGATACACAGTTGGCAGGAATTATTTGTAAAAATGCACAACAGCAGTGAAGGAAACTTCATCCATTATCAGAAATTATGTGAGTTATAGAACACACTTGTGATTATCACTCATGATTCTGGGGACAGTTTTTCTTTTTTTTTTTTTAAAGACTTTTTTATTTATTCATCTGACAGAGAGAGAGACAGCCAGCAAGAGAGGGAACACAAGCAGGGGGAGTGGGAGAGGAAGAAGCAGGCTCCCAGCGGAAGAGCCTGACGTGGGGCTCGATCCCAGAACTCCAGGTTCACGCCCTGAGCCGAAGGTAGATGCTTAACGACTGAGCCACCCAGGCGCCCCTGGGGACAGTTTTTCAAAATAGGTTTAACCTTCCAAAGGTTCTGGATTTGTGTCTGCCCCTAAATAAATTCTCCCTATTTTTATTATTATTATTATTTTTTAAGAAATCCAAGTAACAGAATGCCTGGCTTCATTAAAACCAATCTGGAACACAATATGGAACATCAGCAAAACTGACAACAGTCTATCTACACTATCTCTTGGTTTATGAATTAGCTGAATTATAGCAAAGCCAGCAACAAAGCAAATTTCTTTATACTCTCCAACTAATAAAAATAAAAGGAACAGAGGAAGAGACAGTTGCAGGAATTAGGAATAGCCTGAATTAAGTCATTTGGTGAGGAAATACCTCTATGATGGAAAAATCCTAACCACAGACACCTATTGAGCAATACAGATTTCTTTTATAGTATGTTCTCAATTTCAGCATTTCTTTCTGCTTTTCTCTTCTTTTTTCACCTCTTTCCCTTCAAGGCCTAGAGATTATTTCCTTACTGAGAGATTTCTTGAACCCTACTTTTCTGCTCTGAGAACATTGTTTTCTTCTTCAAATCTGTGCATTATAGTAGTTGATAGAACTGGATTAAATATCACATTTTGCCAACAAGTGTCCCTTTCAGTATCATTCTAGTCTGAACACTGAGTTTGAGACCAGGTTGTATAAAGCAAGTTAAGTCTTCATGTGATCTGTCCTGCATGTTTGAGTCGGTACTGAATTTGCTAAAAATCACTGACATGTATATTCATTTATTTTTCAAGAAAATATTGCTAAAAATATACACAACAGAAGTGAGTAGAGGAACATAAGTAAGCGTTAAGAGGTCCAACCTAGAGGCAGACAGGCCTCAGTTCCTGGCTTAGCTCTGCCACTTTCTTACTTGTTTTAGCCTCACTCTCCTGAAAATAATGTCAGTACCTACCTCTTTGGTTTATTATGGGAGGTTAATAAGGTATAGTAACATAAGGATATTTAGTATACTCCCTAGCATATGGTAAGAGCTCAAAAAATAGTCACTATTAGCAAGAGGCAGTAATGATAATAATAGAAAAGAAAGTAAAAACATACCAGTGTATTAAGATACCAAGATAATATACTGTATTATCTTAATCAACTGAGTGAAAATACAGCTGAAGTTATTCTAACTTTACGTTAAATAAGCCACTACAAACATTGTGTGATTTGTCATGCCTAAGTTTTATTTAATTCAAGAAAAGCTCAGTGTTAGATATATTTGTCACAAGTTTATCTTTTCTGTTATTTTTAATACAGTTGGCACCGCAATAAAAGATCAATTAGGATAATTGCCAATGGTGAGATGCTTTACCCTGTATTATTTATTTAAAGGATTTGGAGCTTCAGAAAATTGGAATCCTTAGTTTTGGCTATTGATAGCCCTTTATTGTTTTCTTATAAATGCCCTTGACAATAACTTTCTCTTAGCATAAACCTCCTGTTTCTTTTCTGTTTTTCATTTTTTCTAAAATGAATCAATGAACAACTGAGTTAAGCTTTTAAAAACCCTCTAAGCATAGCAATTCTCAGCTGGGCAAGAGTAATTACAGAATATATGTGTTGTGTGTGTGTGTGCGCGCGTGCATTTATGCACATATGCATGGACATGTTGTTTTTATTGTTTTATAATTTTGTATTTGGAGAAATATTCCTTTGAAATACAAGCTACAGAAAACACAACCTTCTAAAATCTTCTGAAAGGGTGGGGTATGGGTTTTAAAAAGTTGAGAAAAACTAGCAAATTAAGCTAATTTATTTTCAATTAGGAATATTACAAATAAGATGTACTACACCCAGAGTGCGTTATGATGATTTACTTTTGAGTTCTACTATTCAGAATATTATAATTCTAACTTATATATAATAACTAAGAGATTTTCAAACTGATATAATTCTGAAGGACATACAATTAAAACTTTAAAAAATATTCAACTGGTAGAAACTGCAAACAATTTTGACAATTTTTAAAGTCACTACAATGGAAGAGTTGTCATTTCCTATCTAGACTGGAGAATTTACAGCTCTGGGTCACAAGGATTGCTAAGGGAGGAACAGTTAGTTACTTCACCGTGACTTGAATATCTTAGAGACTAAAGATCAGGAAGTGTGCACATCAGTATTTCATGACCTTGATATCTCATGACAGGCAAGAAAAAGAAGAGGCACTTTTGAGAAGTTATGGCTACTGCCAACTTCCTGGTTTCTTCTTTAAACAAGAAACACTTAGATTCTGTTACAATACTGGAAACACAGCCTATGCAGCAGGTGCTTCCTCCCCGCCCACCTATTTTTATGGTTGTTGGGACAAAATACCATAATTATTTCTCAAAGATTATGGGACTTCTAATTAACAATGATGATCTACAAAAATAACTATAAAAGAACTTCATAGTATTTTAAGTCCCTGGTTATATAGTTATTAAAATGCATATTTTTGTTGTTTGTTCTTGGGAAGAAATGTATAAGTGGTTTTATATACGCAAGCCCACATTTACAGATTCTAAGCACAGAAAAATCCATTTGTAGATTGTGCCATATGTCATTTCTTTCCCTTCAAGAAAATATTATATGCGAAGCCTTAGCATCTCAGATTACTTCTTATATTTTCCCTTTGTTGAAATAGCGAAGTAGGTACACCAAGTTCCAGTTCCACTTACAAAATATGAATTGTCTTTGTTTTCCAGGTACCTTGCTTCTTCACAAGTCCTGAGCACCTAAGTCCTGCATATCCAGTCATCTCCACTGCTAATACCTTAGTTCAGGCCCTCTTGCTTCTTAGGCCCTTTTGCAATTATGGCACTATGTGCCACCTTGGCCTTTCTGCCTACAGTAGTTCATCTGCTGCCTATATTCCTCCAAATGATTAGAGTGATTGAAAGTCCAAATGCACCACTTTTTGCATCTTCAAGCCTATTTCTTGAAAGCCCATGATATGCAGCTGTGCCTCAGCCATTCTCAACTTTGCTGCTCCATCCTTCCCTGTATTTGCATGTTCTGTTCTCTGCTTGGGAAGTCCTTTCCTTCTTCTCCAATGTCGCCCAGACTCTAGGAAACCCTCTGTGATCTACCCAGCAGAGATCACTATTTGGTCTATGCCTCCATTCTACAGAGTACATAACTTTATGTTTGAGTGTGTGTGTATGTGTGTGTGTATCAGCTTTATTGAAATATAATTCATATACCACACAGTTTACCTATTTAATGTGTAAATTCCATGCTTTTTAATATATCCACAAAGTTGTGCAACCATCATCAGAGTTCATTTTAGAACACTTTTATCACCCCCAAAACACCCAGTACCTATTAGCAGTCACTCCCCATTCTTCTTTGACTCACACCCATCCTAGGCAACTACGATTTACTTTCTATCTCTATAGATTTGCTTATTCTGGGGGCACCTGTGTGGTTCAGTCGGTTTAGTGCCCGACACTTGATTTCAGTTCTGGTCATGATCTCAGGGTTGTGAGATCCATCCCCAAGTCAGTCTCCATGCTGGGCATGGAGCCTGTGTAAGATTCTCTTTTTCCCTCTCTCTGTGCCCCTGCCCCACCTCTCTTTCTTAAAAACAAAAACAAAGATTTGCTTATTCTGGGCATCTCATAGAAATGGAATAATATAATATGTAAGCTTGTGTGACCAACTTCTTTCACAACAATATTTTCAAAACTCATCCAGGTAGCATATATCAGTACTTCATTCCTTTTTACTGCTGAATTATATTCCATTGTATGCATGTACCACATTTTGTTTATTCATTCATCATTTGAAGGACATTGGGCTCTTTTCACTTTTTGTCTATTATGAATAATGCTGCTAAGTACTTTCATGTGCAAGTTTTTGTATGGACATGTATTTTTATTTATCTTAGGTAGAAGTGGATTTCTGGGGCGTATGGTAACCATATGTTTAACCTTCTGAGGAACTGCTAGGCTATTTTCCAAAGTAGCTAGCCAAACATAGAGTTAACAAAGATTAAATAGAGTTATTATATGACTGTTTTACATCCCTACTACCAGTGTATGAGGGTTACAATTTCTCCACATCCTCCACATGTCTTTTATTATTACTATTATTATTATTATTCTAGCCATCCTAATGGGTGGGTGGTAGTATCTCTTTGTGGTTTTGAAGAGCATTATCATCTCTAAAGAGATGATATTGAGCATCTTTCCAAGTGCTTATTAACCATTTATATATCTTCTTTGGAGAAATGTCTATTCAGATCCTTTGGCCATTTTAAAAATAGGGTCACTTTTCTATTATTGAGTTGTAAGAGTTCTTTTTATATTCTAGATGAGTCCTTTATCAGATATACGATTTATATATGATTTGCAAAATTTTCCTCCTATTCTGTGTCATGTCTTTTCTTTTCACTTTCTTGATGATGTCCCTGAAGCACAAAAGTTTTCAATTTGAATAAAATCATTGCCTAATCCAAAGTCATGGCGGTTTACTGTTGTCTTGCAGGCATTTTATACTTCAAGTTCTTACATTTAGATTTTTATGGATTTTGAGTTTCAATTTTTATATATGTGAGGTAGGGATCCAACTTCATTAATTTTCATGGAGATATAGTACAGACCTTTGTTATTTTTTAATTTATCTCACTATGGTGTAATTAACTATTTAGTGTATGTCTTTCAAACTACATTAAGACAGGGACATGCCTTACTTGCCATAGTATACCTAGAACAGTGCTTGGCATGTAGTTGTTCAGACAAGATCGGGCGCGTTCAGGGTGGTATGGCCGTAGACGGCATGTAGTTGTTCAATATATATTTATTAAATGGAACTTAACTGGGTGGAAAATATTGATCATTTTTTATTGTTACCATAAAACTAAGTTATTTTTATTGAAATATGCAAATTATTTAATTTTTTAGGATAGTAATATTTTACAAGGATATGTCTATTTTAGATGAACATTAAAAGATTCCCAAACTGGGTTAGATCTATAATCCAGCTCAACATACATTGTTTACTGTCAGAGAAACAAGAGCTATATTATAAAATGTTTAATTCTTCTCCATAAGTCTGGTATCAGTGATAAGACACATTACCCCCCCATATTAATTCCTTATGCAATCATTTTTTACTTGGTGTAGCAGATCATATTTTCTAAAGATGGGGCCAATGATATCATCCTGTTCCATATACTCTTCTAAAACTTTGCCACTTCCCCATCGAGAGCTGGAGTCTATATCACTTCCCTTTGCAACTGGCTGAAACTTGAAGACTGCTTTGAACTACAGAGTATAGTAGAAGTGACCTATGACTTTCAAGGTCAGGACATAAAAAATGCCATGCACTGACATTTGGCTCTCTCAGGATGCTTGCTCTTCAGACCCAGCCACCATGCTGGTAAGAAGGCCAAAACATCTAGGAAGAGGCCGATGTAAAGAACAGAAACTCCGGCCTTTGGTCTTGGCTGAACCCCCAGCTAACAGCACCAAATTGCCAACCACGTGAATGAGTTACCCTGACAGTAGACTCTCTAGTTGCCAGTCATGCCAACCCAGATGATGTCATATACAGTTGAGACAAATGGTCCCCACTAAGCTTGTTCAAATTGTAGATTCATGAACAAAATAAATAATAGATGTTGCTTTAAGCCCCTAATTTTAGGGATAGTTTATGCATCAACAGGTAACTGCTACTAAGTTTGGAGCCTAGAATTAGGGTGCTGCTGTAACAAAAACCTAAAATGTGGCACTGACTTTGGAATTGTACTGTGAGAAGAAGTTGAAATGCTGTTAAGGAGGCTGTTAGTGAAATCCAAAGGGTCTCAAGAAGAGTGTTAGTGGAAGCCTAAAAAGCCTTGAAGCAAAACTTTAAAGGAAACAGAGGAAAAAATTATTGGAAGCTGAAGGAAAGGTAACCCTTGTTAGGTGATCCCAGAGAGTTTGCCAACATAGTCATTTGTGATAATGTGGCAAAAAGGAAATGTACCTTTAATAAACTCAAAGATCGAGCTAGGAGATTTCCAGGCAGAATATTCAAAATGCCATCTGATTTTTTTTTCATTGCCTATGACAAAATGTGAGAAGAAATGAGCTAAAGAATAAATTATTAAATATAAAAGAGCCAGAACTTGCTGGATTTGAAATAAAGTTGTTTCTTATATCCAGATTCTTTAAAAACAAGTTGAAAACAATGGCTTCCGGAAAAGATCAAATCCAGTATAAGCCTGTAAGATCTTTGTTAATATTTCAGAAAGATTTAACACAGTTACTCATAGAACATTTCAAACAGAGGAAAGGTCCTTTCAGGATCTTTTTTTTCTTTAAAGATTTTATTTATCCATTTGAGAGAGAGAGAGGGAGAGCAAGCAAGCACAGGAGCAGGGGCAGAGGAAGAGGGAGAAGCAGATTCCCTGCTGAGTGGACAGCCCTAGGAGGGACTTGATTCCAAGACCCTGAGATCACGACCTGAGCCCTGAGCAGAAGGCAGATACTTAAAGGACTGAGCCACCCAGCTGCCCCTCCTTTCAGGATCTTATTTTTTTATCTTAATGTATAATTAAGTTTGAATTGTTATATTAGTAAAGTAGTTTATAAAGACATCAATGAACAGTATAAAAATGATTAATGCATTTTGGGGTATCACCAAAAATAGACTGCTGTTTAAAAAATTCCTTTTCTCTCTCTTTCTTTCCCAACCTTTTCTTCTCTTCTCTCTTCCTTTCTCTCAAATCCATGGAATACATACAAAATATTTACTAAAGAGACTCAGATACAAAACAGGAACTAAGCAAATAAGAATAAGTACAGCAAAAACAAAACATGCAAGCAAATTTTGAAAAATGTACCAATAGGGAGTATGCTAAAGGTATCATCACAAAATACATGTTGACTGATACACACAGGAGAAGGGTCAGTGACATGACAATTCTAAACTTTATGTAACTAATGTGCCTAAGATAAGACAATTGTAGAAGATTAAGATTAGATTTGGACACTTTTTTTTTCAATTTTATAATATTTTTTTATTATATTATGTTCGTCACCATACAGTACATCCCCAGTTTGTGGAGAAAGGGGATCCCTCCTACATTGTTGGTGGGAATGCAAGTTGGTACAGCCACTTTGGAAAACAGTGTGGAGGTCCCTTAAAAAGTTAAAAATTGAGCTACCCCACCATCCAGCAATTGCACTACTGGGTATTTACCCCAAAGATACAGACGTAGTGAAGAGGAGGGCCATATGCACCCCAGTGTTCATAGCAACATTGTCCGCAATAGCTAAATCATGGAAGAAGCCTAGATGCCCTTCAACAGATGACTAGATTAAGAAGTTGTGGTCCATATATACAATGGAATATTACTCAGCCATCAAAAAGAACGATTTCTCAACATTTGCTGCAATATGGACAGGACTGGAGGAGATAATGCTAAGCGAAATAAGTCAAGCAGAGAAAGACAATTATCATATGGTTTCACTCATTTATGGAACAAAAGAAGTAGGAAGATCGGTAGGAGAAGAAGGGGAAGAAGAAAGGGGGGGTAAACAGAAGGGGGAATGAACCATGAGAGACTATGGACTCTGGGGAAAAAACTGAGGGCTTCAGAGAGGAGGGGGGGGTGGGGGAATGGGATGGACTGGTGATGGGTGTTGAGGAGGGCACGTATTGCATAGTGCACTGGGTGTTGTACGCAAGTAATGAATCCTTTCAGGATCTTAATGCCTGCCTGGCCACATAGTTTCAGTTAAATAATAGGGCTTCTAAGATTCTTAATGGTGTTCTCTCACATCAGTCTCTAAAGAGGCCTAACTACACAACTTTATCTTGAAGAGCTTTGTGAATTTGGCTTTTGTCTAATGAAATTGGTTATAAATGAATACTTAAGAAACCTATAAGGATTTTTAAAGAATTATACCACCTTCCCCTGAAAACAATATAAAATAAAGAGGGCTTTCAATCCCCAAACTTTTAGAGGCAGGGGACAGGCCTTTTTAATTCACACTACCTTTTTGCCACACCAGATTATCCATTGCCTTGCCTGGGTGATGAATTATTTTCTTTTACATGTCTTAAATTTTCATATTTCAAAAGACATTTTCTTATCTCTAATATTGCTGGAATCTGAAGAACAAGATGTTGTCCCTATTCTACTAATTTAATAAGTTTTGGAGGCTTCAAATAAACTGTCACACAGAGTTTAAGATTGAAAAACACTAGAATTTGATTTTTGTCTCATAATGTAGCTTCCTCCCACCTACTACCATCTACATTGTTTCAAAAGTTTATGTTTCCCTTTTATCTATTTTCTGCCTTTTCTCTGTCTTTAAGTATATTGGCCAGAACTATACTTAATGTTTCAGAGCAGATGACATGCTGCTTTTTTTTTTTAATGATTTTTTTTATTATATTATGTTAATCACCATACAGTACATCCCCAGAGACATGCTGCTTTTGTCAAAGGTCAGGACAAGGTTGTATCTTTTTTTTTTTTTTTTTTTTACCACAATACTCTTCTTGGTGATCGTGGAGATAATATTTGTCTTATTAAATCTGGCGTGATTGAAAATTTTCTTAAACATATTTAGCTATAAATCCCAGAGCAAGAAGATTGCGTTGTCAACTGCCTCTATGAGAAGCAATTCATGGATTATGGGAAATAAAGTAGGAAGCAAATATCACCTCAAATGTAGTCGGTAGAAATAGTAAATATTGGCAGAATCCTGTTTAAATAGTGAGAAAAGATTATTCCATGCTTTTCCTTTCGTTCATTTCACTTATGTTAAGTTTATGGAGGTGAATTCAAGTTTAAATATATCTGAAATACTTCCCTTTGCATTTGGCATTTTGGCACTGAAAGCCAGTGTCGCAGCAGATACATATTTGGAATTGTCTCAGACCCTCTGTGAAGTATGTCCTTCCCTGTGCAGCATGCATTTGCAATGTCAACAGTAGCTAAGTACCAGTTGAGCTGCATTCCTTGTAAAGCAATCTAATTATGGCAAACTCAAAGACCTTAGCCCTGGTGATAATTTCCAGAATGAAATGCTCACAAGATGAAATGGAAAAGCATCAGTTGCTCATCCTTTTCTCTGTCATCCTTGTTTATGAAAACCTAAAATATGAATGAGCTTCCCTCATTTGTGTTTGCCCAGTTTCATAGAGACATATACAGAATTTGGCCCAGTCAGTTGGCATTTCTATGCAAGTTCTATACAAATGGCTTTCTACTGTTTGAACAACTAGTCACTTTTTCTGGATCCAAAGTCATTTACTTACAAAGAAACAAACCCAATTTGATCAAATTATTAATTCAAGACTGAATGGTGAGTAATGGTGGAATCTCATTTTTTAGTTGTTAGTTGATTAGTCCAGTTTTTTATGGTTTAACAGAGTCATTGTCTGTCAGATCTTTATTCCTGATTTACTCCGACAGACTGTTTTCCTATTAATTTATGCATATTTCTTTAGTATTCTTCTCACTCCAGTTAGAAGACAGTAGCCAAGATTTATAATCCCTTGCTTGAGGGTTGTGATGCAGGGCTGTTGTTGTTGTTGTTTACATCCATCTGTTTTCCTAAAATGAATACCAGAGACACATATGAATTGAAAAAGACCTCTGTACTTGTTTTGGGATCATCTAGTGAGATTGTACCAAGTGTGGAGATATTCTTCAGAGATAAGCCTAAGGGACAGTGTGGGAAAAGGCTCTGATCTCTTGAAAACAGCAATTCCCAAATAAGATGAATTTTTAATTCAGGTGCTTGAGTGGCTCAGTTGGTTAAGTGTCTGCCTTCGGTTTGGGTCATGATCCCAGCTGGGATTGAGTCCTGCATCAGGCTCCCTGCTCAGTCGGGATTCTACTTCTCCCCCTCCCTCTGTGTGCTGATCTCTCTCTCTCTCAAATAAATCTTTATTTAAAAAAAAGATGAGTTTTTAATTCATTCACTGTGACTTAAACATGCAGAAATGCAGATTTTTCTTCTCTAAGACTGAGCTTGCTCAGGGGCACCTGGGAGACTCCGACAGTTAAGCGTCTGCCTCTTGATTTCTGCTCAGGTCATGATGTCAGGGTCCTGGGATCAAGCCCAGCGTAAAGCTGTAGGCTCAGTGGGGAGTCTGCTCAAGATTCTCTCTCTCCCTCTCCCTCTGCCCCAGACCCCTCACCCTGTGCTCTCTCTTTCGAATAAATAAATGAATCTTTAAAAAATTAAGCTTGCTCACCATCTCTTTACATTTGATACTCATCAAAATATAATCTTCAAAAAAACTAAAAACATGGCTTTTCTACAAATATAAAATTAGCAAGTGTTAAAGACTGATTTAGTTAATTACTGAGGGAACTAGAGGGATAATAAAGCTAATTGGAAAATGTACTGGACAGGCAGAAATATTATAATTGAAAAAAAAAAGAAAATAGAATAAAATTGTTAACCTGAATTTTAAAACCTGTGTTTTATTTCTACCATATAGAAACCATTTACATATCTATATGACAAATTTATTTGCAATGCTAATGGACAAAAACAATTTGAATGGATTCAGTTTTTCTATAAGTTAACATTTACTTTTTTACAGTTGTAAGTTACCCTAATTAATGGAAATAGTAAGTCAACACAAATCTACATACTCTTAAAGTATCAATCTTTTTCCTCTTTCCCCTTTGGAATTTTTCTTTATACTGTGCTGATACAATTAATTATATTTTCTCTCAAAATGAGAAATGCAGAGCAATTTCTCTGAGTTGTGATTCTAATAAGGGAGTGAAATTATGATACATATACATTGGTATTTATTTTTTATAAAATTAAAAACCAGTATCTATGTTATTTTTTTAATTTTGAAAGTGTGTTCAGAAGTCAAAATAGTTAATGAAACGCATAATGCTTATAAATTTAAATACTAACTTCATGAAAGAACTACAAATCACAAATTTAAAAATAAATACAAAAGAATATAGTCAATGATACTGTAATAACTTTGGTAACAGATGGTAGCTACACTTGTGGTGGGCACAATATAAAATATAAACTTGTGGAATCATTATACTGCACACCTAAAGTAATGCAGCATTGTGTGTCAACTACACTCCAATTATAAATAAATAAACAAAATTTTAAAAATGAAAATATAAACATCAAAAATTTTCACTCTATTATAAATTAACAGATAAAAATGCAAAAAGAATAAAAATATTAAGTCAAAGATTCATAAAATGCGGAGAGCTTAATCATCTGAAATAATATCATTCAATTTTTAATTACAATTAAAGAAAAAAATGCCCTCGAATACTGGTGTGGTTAGATGACAAGGTTGCTTTTGTGTAAATTGTTACAGGTATTGAAAAAGGTTTTTTGACTTTTATTTAAAGTAATATGAAGTATAATTTCAAATTAAGGATTGTGGTGTTACAATAGGATGCCTTCTAAATGAGGGCACCATTGTTTAATGTAAAATTTTAAAGGAGTATAATGATTCTCTGGGAATATCTCAACATATAAATGGTAACAATTCCAGCCCTTACTCCTCAACACTGACTGCTTTTAAGATTTTCCCTCTAATACTAGTTTTTAGCAATCTGATTATGGTTTGCCTTGGGTGGTTTGAGTTTCTTGGATGAGATTCTTGGATCTGTGGGTTTATATTTTCAACAAATTTGGAAATTTCTTAGTCATTTTTTTTTCAAAATTTTTTTCTGTCTTCCCATCCCTCCTTTCCTTCTGAGACTGCAACTACATGTATGTTAAACTTTTGATATTTTTCCTCAGGTCACTGTGGTTCTGTTCTTCCCACCACCACCATACTAACAACCCACCCCCACCCCACTCCAACACCCACTGCTCCCCAGCCTCCCTTTATGCTTCATTTTGGATATTTCAATTGCTGTGTCTTCAAGTTCATGGGTTTTTTCTGTAGTATCTGTTATTAATATCATTGAATGAAATTTTCAATTGCAATATTATATTTTCATTTCCAGAAGTTCCATTTGGTTATTTTTATATCTCCCATTTCTCTCCTCATCGTGTTTCCATGATGCTAATTCCATCATGTCTGTCATTTTGGGGACTGTTTATATGAACTGACTTATCTCTTGGTTATGGGGCACATTTCCCTGCTTCTTCACTTGACTAGTAAAAATTTCATTAGTTGCTGGACATTGTGATTTTATGCCATGGAGTGCTGGATTTTATGGTCTTCCTTTAAAGAGTATCGGATATTGCTCTGGCAGGGTAAGCTACTTGCAGATCAGCTTGATTCATTCAAAGCTTGCCTTTCAGTTTTTCAGTAGCCTTTAAACCCACTACTACCCCTGAACCTTCTAATAAAGGTTTCTCTAATGAAATGCCATGTATTTGACAACATTTCTCCACTCAGACTGATGGAAACTCAAATGATTCCTAGGTTTACATAAGTTCCGAGGATAGTTTAGTTTACAGCTCCCTAGTAATGATCTTCTCCAGCAGTCGTTTTTTGGCTGGTAATAGTAAATTTCACCTCACCCACCAAAGACTTTTATGCAGATTTCTAGGGTGCATTCTTTGCATAGCTCCCTCTTCTCTGGTAATTTTCCTTGCAAATTCTAGCTGCTTCAGCCTCCCTCATCTCTAAGCTCTGTCTTCTGAACTCATTGTAAGTGCCAGCTTCTGTTCGGATTTATCCTCCCTGTACTGCAGTCCATAAATTCCTAGAACAATCATAGGGTTCATTTTAGTTAGTTTCCTTCTCAGAGAGCACAGTTATTCAATGTATAAAAACAGTTGTTTCATCCACTTTGTCCAGTTTTGTAGTTGTTTGTAGTAGGAGGGTAAGCTCTGTGAGTAGTTGTGCTTTGGTATAAGGACGCATCAATTAAAAAAAAAAATTCCAGGATAATGACACTATGCCAACAAAAATAAGCGTTTTCTTACTTAAATATAGCATGGTATATTGGAATAGTAGATTGCCAACAAATGGTAGCAGCCACTATGTCTGGAGGAAATAGACCAACTTCCATTGTTGACTAGAGCCTATTTCAGCTTTGTTAGTATTTCAGATCCAGTGAAATTTTCTTATTCCCATTCCATGTCTGGTTTAGGAGACTCTGTACAGCCTTCTGCTAAGGGTTATAGCAACTCCAACTTGAGCATGTGCAAACGTCTGCAGACGGAGATGAAGGTGCTGCACACAGGGTGCTACCATAGGCCTTCTCAGTCTAAAGATTCCTCATTGCCCTTTACTTTACCACACCCATGGCAATTTGGCATAGAACACTCTTTGAGGCTGCCACCAATTAGAATTCCAGGCCCAAAACAAATGAAAGTTCCTTTTGCTCATAGAACTGAGCTATTTGAGAGTTTTCTGCCAGCTAGTTTATTGTCTAACCCACCCTCCTCTTCACCTGGGGAAAAGGCAGGGCAGGAGACTCTCTGGAAACTCATCTATGATGCACTTATGTGTTTTACTCACCCGAAGATCCTTTCCACATGCTTTGGACTGAATTGTGTCCCCCACCCCCAATTTATATGTTGAAGTCCTAACCTGCAGACTGGCTGCATTTGGAGTAAGGAAATAATTAAGGTTGAAGGAGGCCGTTTAAGAGCAGAGCCGTGATCCAATATGATTAGTGTCTTTGTAAGAGGAGACTCCCATATGCTTGCTCGCTATTTCTGCCAGTGAGGTCGGAGAGAAAAGGTGACAATCTACAAGCCAGGAGGAGGGTCTTCAAAAGGAACTGGATAGGCTAGCACCTTGATCTCGGACTTCCCAGCCTCAGAACTGTGAGAAATAAATTTCTATTGTTTATCCACCCAGTCTGTGATCAGCCCCCAAGCAGTCCAAGATACCACACCAAAGGGAGGTTTTGTTATTTTTTGGTTTCCTTTCTTTGGGATAGAAAACTGCCTTTCTGAGACCAACTTTATTTTTCGTATTTTAAAGGTTTTTAGTAAAAACTCCTCTTAGTCTTCCAGGATTTATTTCTTCACATTTAAAGGAAAGACTATGGAGTTAAAATCAAAACAAAAGAAAACGTGCAAAAAACCAAAACTTTCTCTATCTCAATCTCTTGTCTGGCTCTTGAAGTTGAAACCCAAATTGAAGACTGTCCTTAATGAAACTGATTTTAGGAACCTAATGCTGGAAGCCAAAAGCCAAACTCTTGATTACTGACTCTTTTTCCTTTTCAATGATAACAATCTTAATTCTCTCAGAGGTAATGAAGAGCTCTAGTTGAATAGGGGTAAGATTAAGCAACAACAACAAATACAAGGAAGTGCCAAAAAGAAAAGCATAGTAATGTATTTCAAAATTATTTCATTGCACAAATGTAAGATTTCTTATCCATGCATAAAAAATAATTGAGAACTAGGTAACAACAATGGTTAAAAAAAAAAAAAAAGCAGTACTCTTTTCTAAGCTACTTCTCCTACCTCTCTTGATCCCTTGGTATTGCTCCAACTGCTTTGACAAAATTCTCTTCTCTGTCAGGGTTTCTGGTATAGAGTTCTTATGGGTAGTACACGCATGGGCCCCACATTGGTCTCAGGACTGCTGCCTGTCTGACATTTTCCATGTCTTACATTGGAGTGTGACACAGGGTTGGCTGAGGTCTCCCTGTTTCCTCCTCTTGGTCCTGGGGCTCCATTAGATAAGCCTACTAATGGTGATAGAAAATGTACTCCCCCTAGCAATATTATTAATGTATGTAGTTTCCATGTGGAGTAGACTTTTTTTTTTTCAGGTCCTATTTGTATTACCAGGTATTACATATTTCTTGATATCCTTTTTGATTTCTTGAGAGATTTAGATCTAACTCTTAACTGACAGAGTTAGAAGACAACCCATAGGGGCGCCTGGGTGGCACAGCGGTTAAGCGTCTGCCTTCGGCTCAGGGCGTGATCCCGGCGTTCTGGGATCGAGCCCCACATCAGGCTCTTCTGCTGTGAGCCTGCTTCTTCCTCTCCCACTCCCCCTGCTTGTGTTCCCTCTCTCGCTGGCTGTCCCTATCTCTGTCGAATAAATAAAAATAAAATCTTAAAAAAAAAAAAAAAAGACAACCCATAGGGGAATCCCATGAGGTTATCTGGAAATATCACCATTTACTACAAAATCAGCCAGTTTCTTATGATTTAATCCAAGTATCTTCCTACTCCTCTCCCTGAGTTTTGTACATATCTGCTACATTCATTGAGAAGTTTTAAGATTGCTTTTATCCTTTTTTTGGAGAGATTTAATTCTTGATTCTTTTTTTTTTTTTTTTTTTTTTTTTTTTTTTTTTAGAGTTCATTTATAATGTCCCCTAGGGAACATCAGAATTTTTTGCAAATATACCTACTGACATTTTGACCTCACGTTAGAATTTCGGGTAAATATACAAATTAGGTCTTTCTGGAATCCAATCCAAACGGGTTAAAACGATAGGATTTTTGGCTCATATAACTGGCAGTTGACATATAAATTGGCTTTAGGGTTGGTTTGTCAGCTGCTCAATCATGTCTTCAAGATTCAGTTTCCTTTTCTCTCTCCTCTGTCTCATGTGGGTTCAGCTTCTTCCTAAGCCTGATTCTACTCAGTTGTCACAAGATGGTTGTGACAACTTCTATGGGAATGTGCTTCTCCAGGCGCATCTACAGAGACAGAGGGGATTGTTTTCAAGAGTGTTCTCAGAAGAGGGAGGACACCTTTCTTCTAGAAACCTTCAGAAAACCTGTCCTTAGATTTTTGTCAGCCTGGGAGCAGTCATTCTGGAACAAATAACTGTGACCATGAAGAGGGATTGTGTTCATTGTTTGGGCTTCAGTCACTCATCCCACTGCTAGTGTGAGATGCTCAGGGGAGGTAAAGATATCTGAATGAAAATTTGGATAGTGACTAAGGAAGAGGGACAGTAATGCTGGAAAACTAACCACAGTGACCAGTATATCTAACTCCTTAGAAGAGAATAAATGTCTTGACAGGGAAGAAAAACATGCGAAGTATTCACTTATGCTAGACCTTGTGCCAGGCAATATATATATTTCTGACACGGTTGAGAAGTGTTACCTCCTTTCTTTAAGAATTCCCCTGCCTTTGGGGAGAGGCTCTGATAACCTGTCTACTGCGCAAAGGTGACTGGATCAGGGATAGACACCTAGTCCAGAAGAGGCCAATTATCTTTCTTCTCTAGGAATTTTGAAGTGGTATTCAAACTAGTCAGTCTCTGCTGGTCTGTGGGAGCAAACATAGCATTGGAAGCTGTGGGTTAGCTGTTTTTTTGTATGTGCACAGAGAAACAAAGACAGTTTAGAGAGATTATGAGCAGGCAGAAGCAGAATTAAGGCTTGACTCTAGAGAGAGAAAGAGAAAAGCTTCCTTGGCACTGAATGACTTTCACATGCATGGTTTAGTTACTGCTGAAGACTACTGTCTATGTTACAGACTGTTAAAATGGAACTCAAAGACAAAGACCAATGTAGCAGATTCCAAGGAATAATTCTTTCCCTCCATCTAATGCCCCAGATACTAAAGTGAAGTGCTGGACCACCTGTGCATAATATACTGAGGGATAATGAGATGCCCCTGTAGCCTTGATAATATCTTGCAGTTGATATAATAGAAAAAAGTTGGAGATTAGAGGGATGTCTTTGTGTGGTATTATTCTTTCTCCCTCCTCGTGAGAATAGGATGCTTTACTTTCATGACAAGCCAATAAATGAAGACTCTGAGGAGATTTTGGTATCTGTATCCTGGATATTGAGGGAGATAGACGATGGTGTTTGACTTAAGACTGAGAAGTCTAAAGTCAAAAGGTGCACAGCAAATCCACTGGGGTAGTATGCACTTCCACTTAATTTGACTTGTGGGAACAAAATAAGACCCCTTCCAAAAGTGAGTTGACCTGGGTCATCTTAAAAGAGAATCTCTTCTAAAAGTGGGTTATAGTACACAAAGAAACGGTGGGTTGCTAAATGCTCAGAACCGAGCTACCCAGAAGAGGGCATGCCAAGGGCAAAGGAATTTTGTTGGTGATCTCAAGTGAGAAACTCCAAAGAACAAAACTCCATCAGAGGAAAAGTCAGCAATGTTTCTTCAGTCCAGAGGACCCTTAGGTCAGACTCCATTACACTAGCCATATAACCTGCCGCCATTCCTCTAGTCCCTCTCTTCCTAGGCTGACTTTGGAGAAACCAGAACTGTGGCCTGCACAGTGAGAGAGGAGGCATAGGAGGAACTGATTAAAAAGCCAACCATCCCTGCCTCCCGTCCTTGCTATGAGGAGTGAGGAAAGCTTGACACTGCGTAAAAGTTTAGATATTTTCTTTATTGGACTGGATGCCAGTTTTGTAATTATTAGACTAGACTGGAACTTTCAGTGCCAGAACATTATCTAAGAGTGAGGATAAAAGCTATGGACATACTAAAGTTTTATCTTTAACAGTGAGAAATAATATGTTTATTTTCTTTTTATATTTTATCACTGAGGTATCACATGATCATTTTAATGATTCTGTCAGGTAGATATTATGATCCCAGTAGGAATTCTTTTCTCCACTCTGTAACTGAGGAAACTAAGATTCGAAGAGCTTCATGGGAGGGGAGTGACTCAAGAAATGGACTGTAAAGGATGAACAGGTTTCCAGTAAGCAAAGAGGAGAGAAAGGGAATTCCAGGAGAGAAAAACATGGAGAAGTGGAGGCTGGTGAGTGAGGGTGTATCCAGGAACTGTGGCAGTCTAATTTGGGTACAGTCGAAGGTCTGGGCATACTGAGGGCAAAGTAAGTCTGCAAACATGTTAGAGTAAGAAGTGGCAGTTCTTGACCATCACTTTTCCCTTCGTCCCTCCTCTACAGCTGCCTCTTTCTCATTCTCTGAAGAAAAATGAAAGTATTCTTTCCATTTGCTCATATGAGAATGTACAATTTGGAAAACAGGGATTATATGCTAGAATCCCACAAGGTAGAGGGGAAAACTGCAAGAGATTTTGTGATAGGTAGACCTAGTTTCGAATCCAGTACTATTATAAAAATGTAATATTTCTGAAACTCAGTCTCCTTGTCTGTAGAACGGAAATTTCGATAGGTTTACCGTGAGGGATACATATGATGAAAATGAAGCAGATAAATAAAATAACTGTGTGACCTGAAGTAAATCACAAATGTCTTCAGTCAAGGTCCCTCAGGGTGCCCTGGGGTGTATTGTCAATGACACTTCACGTCAGCAGAGATGGCTTTTTTTTTTTCCCAGACAAAACAAGGTAATGTTTTCTTATAAATGCTCAATAAATGTCAAGCCTAACTTTTTATGTGTACAAAAGTAAACCTTTCGTTTTAGTTATATGAGAAAGGTCCTTTTGGTGAGGTAAAAAGGACATTTAAACTGAAAGTTAAGTATATTGGGCCTGAAAACTTTTAATGGCTCTATTTAAAATGAATAGAAAGGTACTTAAGGAAGATAGCAGTTGTAGGCTTTCCTTTCTTAGGAAATCAATACTCATAAAACCCAAGGTTGGAATTGAGAATTAAAAACCACATTGAGTTTATTTTAAAACACGTAGTCTGTCATCTTTGTTTTCCCTTTGGATAGCACAATGTTTAGATCCTGATGTCTATTTATGTTGCTGCAACTCTTTCACTGACTTTGAAGTGAACTTCGTATGGTGCTAGAATCAGAACCATAGGGCTTTGAGATCACGAAGCCCAATCCCCTCATTTAAAAAGAGTAAACTGAGGTCAGGGACGAAAGCGAACCACCTGACCCCTTCTTCTGTTTCCTCTGTGTTGTAAGGTGGAATCTCCTGCTGTTCTGAACCACCAGGCCCCACTCTGGAAGGGCACAGGTTGTCCTTTCCATCTCATCCTCTACCATGGGGCTCGATCTCCACTAAACTGAGATGGTGCCTGGCACTTGGCAGGCACTCTCTCTATAGTTCTTTTTTTTTTTTTTTCTTTTTAAGGAATTGTATTTAACTCTGTACAGAGTATTTCGTCCTCACTAGCATCTAATTAGAAATTCTCTGCCATTAAGAAGCTGTGGTCCATATATACAATGGAATATTACTCAGCTATCAGAAAGAATGAATTCTCAACATTTGCTGCAACATGGACGGCACTGGAGGAGATAATGCTAAGTGAAATAAGTCAAGCAGAGAAAGACAATTATCATATGATTTCTCTCATCTATGGAACATAAGAACTAGGATGATCGGTAGGGGAAGAAAGGGATAAAGAAAAGGGGGGTAATCAGAAGGGGGAATGAAACATGAGAGACTATGGACTATGAGAAACAAACTGAAGACTTCAGAGGGGAGGGGGTGGGGGAATGGGATAGACTGGTGATGGGTAGTAAGGAGGGCACGTATTGCATGGTGCACTGGGTGTTATACGCAACTAATGAAGCATCAAACTTTACATCGGAATCTGGGGATGTACTGTATGGTGATTAACATAATATAATAAAATAAAATTAAAAAACAACAAAAAAAAAGAAACTCTCTGCCATTCTTGGTGCGGTTTAGGAGAATCACCAATCAGTCACTGGTTAAAGAAAACAAATCCCTGCCACTCTTCTCCCAAATACATGCTTCATGGAGTTGCCTGTGTGAGAAACAGTTCCATTGCTAATCCACACCTACAATTCAAACATCCTACTCTATGCCTTTTCATCTGCAGATTCATTTAAAACCACCATTCCCTCTGTCCAGAGCACCTTACTGCATCCAGCGCCTCTCATCCAACTGGCAAGCACACAGATTTGTTATCCAAGTTCAGGGTAGGGTCAGAGGACTACCTAGTTCTTTGGGATATCCCTTCAGGGTCCCAGAAAACAAATTTCACTTATGCTTATATTTTAAATCTGGCTGAACCAAAGTTTTAGTATTTACAAAAAAAAAATCTGTTTATTTCTTTTTGTGTGATTAGATACAGAGACTGATTTTATTTGTATAGTTATTGAGGTTATGTGGATTGGAGAATGAGTCATAGAAAATGCAAAAGTAAAACACTGAGTGGAACAAACCAACTTAGAGAGTTTGTAATTTTGGAGGTTTTGGTCTGAGGAGGAGATAGCTAAACCTGATACAGTAATAGGCTGCTTGTATGTACTGTGTAGGGGAGACCAGCTGTTCTCCTCTTTATTGGGGAGAGCACAACAGTAAATTAGGCTTAGAGGGCAGCAATACACATTTTTTTTTAATTTTTTTTTAATTTTTTTAATTTTTATTTTTTTTAAAGATTTTATTTATGTGACAGAGAGACAGCCAGCGAGAGAGGGTACACAGCAGGGGAGTGGGAAAGGAAGAAGCAGGCTCCCAGCGCAGGAGCCTGATGTGGGACTCGATCCCAGAACGCCGGGATCACGCCCTGAGCCAAAGGCAGACGCTTAACGACTGCGCTACCCAGGCGCCCCAGCAATACACATTTTTATTAGAACCATGTCATCTTCTGGAGTTCTACAACGAGAGAAACCCAACTCCATAGAGTCCTTTTCACCCATTTTCAAATTTCTCCAATTCCAGCTCTGCTGTTCACTCCACCTGGTTCACAGATGACGTAGAGCCTTGGGTCCCAAACTGAGCCCAGGTGCTCAGAGGCCCCACAAGAGAAACTTGCAGGAGCCCCGCCAGAGTTTAAATTGTCAGCGGAAAGCAGCGCCATCTGTCAGGTCATCACACCAACTACTATTATTAAGGTGTTCCAATGTAACTACTTAATAAATGGAACAGTTACGTATTTTTTTAAAATTTTAATTCCAATATACTTAACATACAGTGTTTTGTTGTTTGTTTCGGGTTTACAATATAGTAATTCGACAATTCTCTACATTACTCAGTGCTTGTCAAGATATGCTCTTAATCCCCATCACCTATTTCACTCATCCCCACCCCCCTCCGGTAACCATCAATTCTCTCTGATGGTTATAGGCAACCATCAATTCTCTATAGTTAAGAGCATTTTTTGGCTTGTCTCTTTATTTTTTCTTTGTTCATTTGTTTCTTAAACTCCACATATGAACAGAATCATATAGTATCTATCTGTCTTTCTCCGACTGACTTATTTAGCTTAGTTTTATACTCTTTAGACCCAGCCACGTTGTTGCAAATGCCAAGATATCATTCTTTTTAAAAAATGGCTGAATAATATTCTACTGTATATATGCCACATCTCCTTTATCCATTCATCTACTGATGGACACTTGGGCTATTTCCATAATTTGATATAAAACATGCTGCAATAAACAAAGAGATGTATATATCCTTTTGAACTACTGTTTTCATATTCTTTGGATAAGTACCTAATAGTGCAATTACTGGATCATATGGTAGCCTTATTTTTAATTTTTTGAGGACCCTCCATACTGTTTTCCACAGTGACTGTACCAGTTTGCATTCCCACTGACAACGCACAAGGGTTCCTTTTTCTCCACATTCTCCCCAGCACTTGTTGTTTTTATTTTAGCCATTCCGACAGGTGTGAGGTGGTATCTCATTGTGTTTTTGATTTGCATTTCCCTGATGATGAGTAATGTTGAGCATCTTTTCATGTGTCTGTTGGCCACCTATATGTCTTCCTTGAAGAAATGTCTGTTCATGTCTTCTGCCCATTTTTAAATTGGATTATTTGTAGATTTTTGGTGTTGAGTGGTATACTATTAGGTATTTCTTTTGGCCTAGAAGCAGGATGAAAAATTTACTGAGACCTCAGGCAACCATGAACCAAAAAGTTTGGGAACCTCTAAATAAGGGTTAAGAAACATCAGAAAGATCACAACTGACAAAGGAGTTAGAAAAAAAAAAATCCCGAACATTCTATCTTTCTATTTATTGCCTATTGTCTATAGACTTTCTCATTATTTTCTCAACTGTAAACAAAGGCAAACATCCATGGTCAGGAGGTAGGCTCCAACTTCTCTGCCTGTTATCAGTTTACTGCTACTTGACCAGTTATGAATCCTTTCTATGTATATCTTTGTATCTGTATCTATATATGATATTTATCTGTGTATATGTATATAGAGATAAGTTTTTTCCTAGCGATGCCTCCTTAAAAAACTACTCCTGAAAAGTTAAAGACATAGGTTTCACGTTACAGAATGTGCTAGTGTGAAGCTGCAGCATTCTCAAATGCTAACAGAGGCCATTGTGGAGAGAGCTGTTGATATGGAATCAACCTCATGCTAGGTGACCTTTGTCAACTTCACAAGCTCTTTGATGACTTATTATCCATTTATAAAACAAAGAAAATAATGCAGATGTTGTTGAGGTTTTGTGTTTATAAAATAGTCTAGGATGCTCAGATGAAAGGTGTGACTCACAGGAAATGCCAAGTATGAAATAAACCATCCCACAGATTCACAGCTGATCCCTTTCAATGTGGTGAAAACTTGATACTTAAAAACTCCCTCGATAAGAATCCTGTTCTCATCAGCTGTGCCTTTTCTCTGAAATTTGTTCCATCTTTCTTTCTCCTTTACCATATCTTCAAGTTGGTTGACATTTATAACCTGCAAGGGAGTCGTTGAGCAATTACTTAAGGGAGCCCTACACAAATAGAGTTTCTTTTCCACCAGATAAATGTCACGTGTGTACGCTTGAATGTGTTTGTCCCTTCCCTTACAGTATTTGTCCATCAAGGAAATAAATGTTGGGAAAATGTCTGATTGTTTAATCTCACCAATACCAACAGTTCTATTTTGGTCTGAGACACTCCCTTATTTTAGAATGTTTCCCACACAGTGTATAGTAATTCAAAGAAGTCAAAGAGACTCTCTCTACTTAATTCACACAAGCCTTATAGTAATGTGCTTTTACATAAGAAGCCCAAGCTCAGATGACATTCATTCACTAAGCCATTGTTTGAGGGAACTTTGAATTGGAGGAGGATCTATGTATTATCTTTTTCATAAACAACACTTTTCCTGATGAAGGAAATAAAATGATCCCCAATCATTTTAGCATACAGAAATAAACACCACTGAATTATTGGTGTGCTTCAATCTAGCCTTTTGTCTAAGCACATTTTTATGTTATACATTTTTTTTTGTTTTATTCACTTCATTTTGTGTCACAGTTTCTTTTGGTAATTTTGACTACCATTTACTCCAATTAAGGCAATCATGCAATATTTATCACCTTTCTTTTTTGCACAAGCTAATATTTAAAACGGTCAATTAAAGATTATTTTAGATTCAAGTACATTGAAATTGGGAAATATAGATTTAAAATACATCATTTTTGAAATTTCCAACTGAAATGTTATATAATTTTATATTTACTGACTCACTCTGTAACTAATTCTAAAGCTCATATCACCAGCTGTTCATATTGTTAAATCTTAAAATGGATTTTGGGTAAAAAATATTTGATCGGCTGTTTTAATTGGAATAAGTAGTATTAATGTGCTTTCCCACTGGATAACTGTACTAACTCTTACTAAGCAAGCTCCTGAAATCTCACTCAATTCATGAAGTCATCCGGGTTTCACGTGGGACTGGTAGTAATTTCCCTATTCTCAGCCACTTAAAAATAGTTTAAGTCCCTCTGGTTTATTAAATCATAACATGCATTCATTCCATTGGTTATACATAGAATTCATAAATATTAATCAGTTCAGGATTAGTCCTACATAAAAATCATGAAATTGGATAACCTTCTGCTCAAAATTGCTTCTGTTTTGAGTCTTCTTTCTTCCCTTCCTGTGGCCAGGTGATCAAAATCTGGCCTAAGGAATGTGTCCCTCATGTCCTATTCAGCTTCCCTTTCCAGGCAAGGCTTGTGCTTTGCACCTTTCCTGAACATCATTCCTTGCCCCCATAATCATAACCTCTAGTGGATCTCCTGGTGGCTGAGGGACTTGTCAGATGACTGCTTTGCTAATCTTATTGCATTTTGCTAAAATGCAAGTCATTGATAGATGTTTCATAAACATGCCTCCCAGATTGAGTCCCCATTCAATAAATGAAAGACTTTCAAGACCTTAATCCCTAAAAGGAACTGTTTGGGGTATAAATTCTAGGCAATAAGAAAAGTAGTGGTAAGTATTTTGAAGGGTAGTAGGGGAAAGAAAGCTATATCCATATGATACTGGATTTCCAATATGGCCACTTTGGGTCTGATTCTCATTAGGTCTGATTCTCAGAGGATGACTTTGACAAAAGAATTTGTAAGCATAAGATTTGTTAAGGCAGTACTTCCAGGACAAGCCAGTAGAGGCATAGGGGAAGCCAGACCGGGAAGGGAAAGAAGTTAAGCAAGGGAGCAGTTTTAGGTCAAGTCCTAGCCTCAGCCTGATCCTACAGGGAGCTATGTAGAGGACATTACACTTCAGAGCTTGTCTTTTCTTGAGGGAAAGGAATGGGGCTTTCACTATTCCTTACCAGTCATTGGCCATAACCTGTCCTGTGGGAGAAAAAAGCTCCCTGGCACCTCCAGCTCTATGCAGGTATGGCCAAAGGGGCCCCAGTAACCCAAGGGCAGTCTCTGAAGATTACAGCTGTGTGCTGTCAAAAGTGCAACATATAGAAGCTGAGGGACTCACAAGGAAGCACAAGACTTATAAGAAAGATCCAAAATATGGGTGGAGCACCTACTATATTTGCTATAATGACTTAAAATTGAGAGGGAGCACAGTGGGTGAACAATGTCTATGCACCCAGATATTGGACCATTGGAGCCTTCTTTCTAGAGGTAATTTCAACTCCAGGTCAAGATATGAAGTAATAAAAGCACCCCAGAAGTCTTCCTTGTACCTTCTCCCAATCAATAGACCCTTTGAAAAGGTCACCAGTCCTCTGATTATAGTTAGTTTTGCTTGCTTTTTTTTCACTTTTTTATAAATGAATCGTACAATATATACTGTTCTGTGTCTGGCTTTTTCATTCAATTTATTATGAGATCCATCCATGTTATAGCATCTAGAGGTAGTTCATCCTTTTTCATTGCTTTGGAGTATTCCATTATATGGCTGTTTCACAATTTATTCTACTGTTGCTGGGCATTTAGATTTATGCTGGGCATTTATGTCACATACTTTGTATGTAAAATCCTACTCATAGAAGATAGAGAATAAACTAAGAGTAGAACAAAAGGCAATCACGGTGACCAATGCGAACTTACATAGTACTTGTTTGTCAACAGCCACCATAGGACTTAGAGTGCCCCTATACATAAGCTAGACTAGTTTGCCAACATCTGCAGAAAGACTTTGGTGAGACCCCATGGACTCAGGAATAACCGTTACACCCAGCTACAGGGACCCACTAAAAGAAGGAACTGCCCAGCAGCAGCTCAAAGACCATGCTATATGTGTGGAGATATTGCTGCAGGCAGACTGCTGGAGGCTCTGACAGTCCAGAAGGCAACTGACTGCACTCCAGGCCAATGCCTGTCACAGGACCACATCTGTGCCTCGCTGCTGGCATTGTGATGCCTCCTTCCCATATCCTCTTCCGAGTGCTTCCCTAATTCCCACTTCTTTCTTGTGTAACTAACTTGTGTGATAAAGTTGTCCAATAAGCAGAGTGATTCATGAATTTAATAATGGTTCCACATGGTTATTTGAAACATATCTCAATTTCATGGTTCTTACCTGGTCTTGCATTTGCCCTGCTTCTTTCCAATTTGGGGCTATTATAAGTGATGCTAATATAAATTTCTTGGGAGTGTATTTTGAGGCCCAAATGTCTGTATTTCTGGGAGGTATGTGAATAAATACCTGAGAGCAGAGTTTACTGCATAGACTGTGCATACATTAAGCCTTAGTGGATACTGCCACTGTGCTGTTTTACCTCGCACTAGCACCGCATAAGAATTTCAGGTGCTCTGCATCCCCAGCATTTCTTATTTTTAATATTTTACTTATTTATTTGAGAGAGAGAGAGCTCATGAGCAGGGGTGGAGGGTAGAGGGAGAAGCAGACTCCAGGCTGAGCAGGGAGCCCGATATAGGACTCGATCTCAGGACCCTGGGATCATGACCTGAGCTGAAGGCAGATGCTTAACTGACTGAGCCACCCAGGCGCCTGTCTGCATCCTCAGCATTACTCAATCATCTCACTCTGTAACTTCTAACCATTCTGGGTGTGTGGATTGTTTTTTAAACTGTGATTAAATTGGAAACTCACAATTAAAACTTTTGTAGAAACTTTTCTTGAATATAGCAACCTCATTTGAGAATTTGATACTGGTGAATAATTTCTCTCCTCACACATAAAATGGGTGCTAAATATTTATTTATTCAACTGATATATTTTTTTAACTTTTAAGTCATTTAGTTATGCATCAACAAGATCTCTCTTACATTGTGGATTACAGAAATCAAGGGTTATGTCTGTTTGAATTTGCTCTATACAGAGGAAAATTTAATGCTATCAATGACTGAACACATATCTTTCACAAAAAAAATATTTTATGCTGATTAGTCTTCACCCTAGAACTTTCTAGCTCCAATTCAAGATTGAAGCATCCTGGCAGAAGTATGTGGAGATATTTTGACATCTGTGTGAATGTAAAGAATCAGAAACAAGTCATTTTAGCTTCAACTGGAAAAAAAAAACCCACATTTTGAGTGAAGAAGTATAAGACTATAAAAAAAAAAGTTATGGGTGCCTGGGTGGTGCAGTCAGCTGAGCTTCTGACTCTTGGTCAGCTTCGGTCATGATCTCAGGGATGTGGGATCAAGCCCCAGGTCAGGCTCTGTGCACAGTACAGAGTCTGCTTGAGAGATTCTCTTTCTCTCTCCCTCCCCCTTTATCTCTCCTCCTGCTCATGCACTCTCTCTAAAAATAATAAAATCATAAATTAAAAATCTTTAAAAAAAGTTATGATTTGCTATAGACCGAAACTTGATAGTGAGGCAAGAGAGAGGTGGTTGGCTGATCCTGGACTAGAATTTGAGACGGTGCTTAGGGGTATGCCTGTGCTCATATATCAACGTCATTGTATATCATTTTACTAGTATGATTGTCTTTTTAAACATTTTAGAACTTCTGCAATAGGCAATTAATTATGTTTTTAATTTAGGTAATCATGCCATAGAAACAGGAGCCATTTTGCAGGAGTTGCCAATGATCTTCTGTGTGTGTATCTTTATCTTTGTATGTTTATCTATCTCTTTATCTTTAATGGCAAATTTGTTCAACCACATGATTTAGATGTTAATTTTTCTCCTTACAACTGAAAAAATCTTGAAAAATAAAAAATAATGCTTTTCGTTAAACACTGCCTCAAAAAATTGTGTATAACTCTATAAAGCATCTGCCTTCAGCCCTTACCAGCTAACACTTTCCTTATCAGTTAATGCCTTATCAGAGATTTGCACTTATCAGAATCAGCCACAAAGTAAAACATTGGGAAGAAGTGGTTGAAAGAGGGAAGGGGCGCCTGGGCGGCTCAGTTGTTAAGCTTCCGCCTTCAGCTCAGGTCATGACTGGGATCCAGCCGAATCCGGCTCCCTGCTCAGCAGGAAGCCTGCTCCTCCCTCTCCCTCTGCCCCTGCTTGTGTTCCCTCTCTTGCTCTGTCAAATAAATAAAGAAAATCTTAAAAAAAAAAAAAGGAAGAGGGAAAATTAAGGATAGTAGTGGAGAAGTGTCTGAAAGGAAAAGAGAGCTGCTCATATACCACAGAAAAGAGTAAGTTCTTCATTATTTTACTGAAGCCTGGTCCTACTCATTTTAGGATGAGTGCAAACCATATGGTTTCTATCTGGAGGGAGCAGGGAGAAGATCAGTGGTCTGGTAAAGTCTATTGAGTTCTAATATCTAATTCATAGAATCACATAGTGATTAAACAGGAAAATAATCTTGACCATCTTATAGCTATGTTCTTTTTCCCAAATGGGAGAGCTGAGGATCAGAAAAGGATTTAGAACAAACTAAATGCCACACAAAAAGTAGTTTTCCATTATTCTAGAGTTTTACTTGCTCCAAATACACCTCTCTCCCTTCCATCCCTCTCACCAGTTTCTCCTGTTTTCCATTAACAGGAAAATCAGAATTCTCTCTTCCATGAGCCCGTTTTTTTTTTCTATTTCTGTGCTTTTGTTCATGCAGTCTCTCACTTACAGACACCTGGACTAGGCCCCGGGGATGACCATGCTGCCATCCAGGAGTCATCTTCCAGCAGAGGAGACTTATATGAACAGAGAACTAAGTTATGAGCATTTCCAGTGTACAGTGCAATACATTCGTGAAAGTTATGAACCCAAACATGCTGTAGTTACCTTTTTGTGCCTGTTGGAATTGCAGAAACTCTACCAAAATACATAGAAATTATAGAAAACATTTTACTAGATAATGCATCCATAATACACCCTAAGTAAAAAAAGATAAACTCAGCACACCAGAAATTTTGAGGAATTTTCTGATGGGAAAGAGAAGAAAGGATCATCTAGCTGGAGAAACCATAAAAGAGAACTAAAATATAAAGGCTGTAGCTGGATAGGGCTCTACACTATTTTAGCACTTCCTAAAGAAACTAGGGGAAATATTATGCTCAGACTTAACAAATCAGAGAGGGAGGGGCCCCTGAGGGCAGTTAGGGCAATTAATTAATGACTTTATTTGGATAGTCTGTGCCAGCTGGCCGGCCCCTCCCCACTCTCCAAAAGCAGTTGGCAGCAGCAGTGTCTGCCTCAGGATAAAGCCTAGGGGACTATTTCATATACCAAGTGACTTACCTTAGGAGAGCACCTCGTATGAAGGTTGGGGTTGGAGATGAAGGAAAGTAGAGCCCGAGCTAACCTGGAACTTCCAAATCCACGGCTAAGATGGGGAAGGTAGGAGAACCACTTGTTCCCTTTGTCCACAGGAAAACCTTGGGAATGGGACATTCTGAAGTGCGAGTTCTGACTCAGGATATTCCCAGGGCAGTGTGCCAGATAAGGAGCAACAACCAGCAGGGCTGAGGAGCACTCACACCCTACATAAAAGTTATTTGTACACCTTGCAAATTTTCCCAGCCTGACCCTCCTCCCAAACATCTAAGGCAGTCTTCTATATTCAGAATTCAATGTTACTTACTGCAAAAGAGGTTCTCATTTGAGCTGATAAAATACATTCCAACAATCCTGTTATGATAAAGATACTCAACCACAAATATAAATAGCAAGCCCAAACTACAAACTAATTGAAGAAACTTAACCATGCAAGTGAGTCATTCAAAATATTGAAGGGATCCAAAAAGTTTCTGAGTAGCATGAATAAAAAACCACTACCCACATTTTGACACACCCTAATGTAGTTTCAGAATGCCAAACATAAAGATAAAATCCTTAAAGTTTCTCAAGAGAAAAAAATCAGATTGCTTATGAAAGAGTTTTCTTCTACTTAAAATCAGCAATACTGGATACAAGTTGGCAACCGAGAAATATCATCAAAGTTCTAAAGAAAAAACATTAACCTGCAGTTCCTTACCCCGCCAAACCCACTCATGTGGGAAGGCGAAATAAAGATTTGCATTTTTAGATATGCAAAGACTTAGAGAATTTACTACCTATGAATTATTTCTAAAAAAATTACCGAAGAACATAGTTCAGCAAAACAGAGAATGAATCCAACATGAAAGAGTGGATTATAGGACCAACGTGGGCAAATAAACCAATAAAATGAAATAGCCAAAATATACTGTAAAGAAAAAAAAACCCTGAAATTAAAATAAAAGATCCTTTCACCATCTCAGGTTGCAGGAAGACTGGGGAAAGGGACATGCTAAGCCTCTTGTTTGTTTGGGGGTGTATGCTGACAATGAATGTTATTTATCTATTATGTTAATTAATAGTATAATTAATTTTTAATAGAGCAGAAAACAATGTATGAACCAAGCCTTGTGAAAGCCCAGAGGATTCTGGGGAGACATTTCAGAAGAGGGGGCATTTGAACACAGTCCTATAGGAAGAGGTATTTGTCAAGTAACAGACATGGTGTAGACGGATATTCTTTTTTTTCTTTTTTTCTAGAAGTGGGGAGAGGAAGTGGAGGAAGGGGTAGAGGGAGAGGGAATGAAAGAATCTTAAACAGGCTCCATGCTCAGCACAGAGCCTGACACAGGGCTGGTTCTCACAACCCTGAGATCACGACCTGAGCCAAAATCAAGAGTCAGAGGCGTAATTGAGACACCCAGGTGCCCCTGGGGTAGAAGGATGTTCTGAACAAAGTACCCACATGTACAAAAGGTGCAGCATTGTACAAGGGTTTGGGTTATTCAAGATAGAATAAGAAGTTTAGTGGTGGCTGAAGGGTGTGTGGCCTGAGGTGTGTCTGGAAAATAAGGTTTAAAAAAATTTTTTTTTCATCTCCAAAGGGCCAGATGATGATCTAAGTTGACTTCCTTATTGTACTTTCTTAATTATCTACTCTTATCATCCATTTTGCTCCATGACTCATTATTTGCACTGGAAAATAAGCCTCAGCACATTATAACCTGCTAGAAATCTCATGTTCTTTCTGAATCTAGAATGATCTGTTTGCTTCCAAAATCATTATGCATATATTACACAAACAGTGTAATGAGTCATCTGCTCTTAAAACTAAGTGATTAGGAATAATAAAAAAGGTTTATAATATTTTAAATTCTCAAGGAACAGAGATTATGGAATAGTACTGATCATCCCTATAACAGGGTTGCTATGAAATAAATGTAATCAATAAGCAATTCTGATCTACAGACCAACTGTTTCCAGTCACTACAGACCAAAATGACAAAGAAACAATGGCAAATGCCCTCAGATATTTAATATAGCTTTCGTGTTCTAAGAGGTTTGCTTTTACTGGAAGTGACTCATCCTAATCAGTAAATTATTCAATTTTTTAAATGTTCCATTAGTTAAGATTATTTGTGGATATGAATAAGCCTATGTTGCACATGGAAACATAGGCAAACACTCAAGAGTGGCTATCAAGTTCCTTTTTAGAGTCCATGCAGAACCAGAAGATCGCTTAATTGCAATAATACGAAGCCAAAAGTTGCAATCGTCTTAAAAAGAACTTATTTTTGTTGAAATGGAAGTTAGAACAAAAAGAGCATATACAAAGTACTAAATGTGTGAATAATATTTAGGCGGTAGGAATGTAGACGCAGAAAAAGTAAGACAGAAGAGAGTGTTTATCAAGTTTTACACTGAGAATTAAAAAAAGGCAAAATGGTAAGCGTCCAACTTAAAGTAACCATTTCTTGAGGTATAATTCAGAAGAAAAGAGATTTTTGCTGTAGTAGATCTTTCTTTGAAACTGAGAGCACAGAAAACAACTGGCTTTCTTTCACAGAGATGTTCTAAGCAAATATATATTTTTTAAAGTGAAAACATACTCAATATAAACATAGTATTCACTCATATAATACCACGGCCTCACTAACATCTATATTATATGAAACTTTGAAATCACATGCACATTTAATTTACATCTTGTTTCCTTTAAAAGAAAAATTGAGAAGCCTGTACATTCGATTACTATTAGCATCAGCTTTCTGTTTCTGGAGATTGATGAATTAATTTGCGGCTTATGCAAACATATGCCTCCGGTCTTATCTTCCCTGTATCCTGCCTTTTAAGCAATCTCCTAAGTATGAGCATTTTACCCGAGGCAGGAAGATTTAAGGATAAGAGATGAAACTTAGGTCAGTCAATTATACCACCTTGGAATATTTCTAACACAAGGTTTATATATACACGTATAGAGAGAGTTTTAGGTTTAAAAAAAATCATTAAGGAAAGAAAATTGGAACCAATATCTGAGTTGATTTAAATTACATATGTACTGTTTGTCATGCTTTCCCACAGTAACCCAAGAGATGATTGTGCATATTAATTAAAGTAACATAGAATATTACCCTCTGAGACTATTTCTTACTTGACATGTGTCTCAGCGTTACATATATTTCAAATTGGATTTCATAGAGTTTATGTGCAGGTACAAATGAGGCAAGCAGAAGATGCTATTAAAACATTTCACAGAATGACCAAAAATTCAACGAAAAAGTCTTACCTGCTTTTTTGTGTCATCATAGACCTTAGATTCTATTTTTGTCATCAATTGTAACTGGAAAAGACTGTGGTCATACCCATGCTATAAAGATTTAGTACCCACTCTGAGATGGGATTTTTCTAGAATTAAGATAAACCTGAAGCACCTCAATCACAACCTTACACACAGGATGGGCCTTTCCAGGAATTCCTCCGGAGAACTCAGGTTTTCTGGTTGTGTCCCAGGGTTGTAAGAAACTATCTGAGATTTTCCAACCATGAAGGGGTGAGAGGGTGGATGAATGGAAGCAACTGAAGATGAACTGAAGGTCAGTTTTGGGTTTAAGAAGCCCCTAAACTGAGAACCATAAATCAGAACCCTCCCTGGTCCCCAGAGGTCATAATTAGGTTGGCAGTGGCAGCTGGCTGGGATCTACCTGATCATTCACTAACTACACCTAGGTATCCTTTAAAAGATTACATACCTTTTTAAAAAAGATTTATTTTAGAGAGAAAGAGAGAGAGAAAGAGAGACAGAAAGTGAGCACTGGGTGGGGGAGGGGCAGAGGAAGAGGGAGAGAGAATCTTAAGCAGACTCTGCTCTAAGCCTGACATGGGGCTCGATCTCACAACTCTGAGATCATGACCTGAGCTGAAACCAGGAGTCGGATCCTCAACTGACTGCACCACCCAGGCGCCCTGAAAGATTACATACATTTTAAAGTAAAGTGTCTCACCATCTCAGGAATGCAGTCTTTTCCTGTCTTCTTCAATCATTTCAAAGCAATCTCTTGATAAAGTTAGTACACAGCATACATTTCCTGATACCTGTAAAATGAATGAAAGGATTCAAGAGTCTACCAAATTTTGATGACAATCAAGACTGTGCCTGGCATCAGTCATATGAAGTTACAAGGCACTTAGGTGACTCACAAAATCCTGCTTTGAAAAATTATGAATCTAAAATCTTTGCAGTAATTGATGTTGATTGCTCTCTAGCTGGCATTTGATGGCATGCTTTAAAGAACTAAACTGAAGATAGTATATTAGCTGGGGAGTTATTAGTTGCCAATTTTGTTTTCTTCAGAATGTTTTGTCCATTCAAGTCTCTCTTTTGAAAGACATCTTAAAAAGTAAGACTGTCAGGACTTTGAGAAACTGTTCCTTCAAACTTCTCTGACTGATAAGTATTACCTGAATATATTTCACACCTTGCCTGATCACATTTTTGTAGTATGTAATACCATTTACATTTTGAACATTCCTTTTGGGTAGAAGACTTGAAGTTCCTGAAAGTTTAAGGAGATACATTTTCTTCTGTTAATTCTCTTTGTTATTGATTCATTCATACTATCTTAATTATTCAACAGTAAAAGCAAGGATATGTTCCATTTGTTACCCACAGCTTAGAGAAAGAATTAAACTAAGCTAAACAAGAAAATAAGAGTGTTCCTCAAAGAAATTGTAAGAAAATAAATTTCTCCTGATGTTTTCCCAATTTTATTGTAGCTCACAGGCATTATATTGCACATACCAGCAAGAGTATTAAAAGGCCCTTTGTGTACCTGCAGTCTTTACTGCAATATTGCTCTTATTGGTAAATATGAGTGTTTTTTAAGTTTTTATTTAAATTGTACTTAACATTCAGTATAATGTTGGTTTCACAGAATTTAGAGTAGAAATTAGCGATTCATCATTTACATGTAACACCCAGTGTTCATCACAAGAGCCCTCCTTAATGCCTATCATCCATTTAGTCCTGCCCCTACCCACCTCCCCTCCTGCAACCTTCAGTTAGTTCCCTGTAGTTAGGATCCTCTCAGGGTTTGCTTCCCTCTCTCTTTTTTTCCCTTCCCCTATGATCATCTGTTTTGTTTCTTAAATTCACATATGAGTGAAAATATATGGTATTTGTCTTTCTCTGACTGACTTATTTCACTTGGCATAATACCCTCCAGATGCATCCACATTGTTGCAAATGGCAAGATTTCATTCTTTTTGATGGCTAATATTCCATTGTATATCTCCGCCACATCTTCTTTAGCCATTCATGGGTCGATGGACATTTGTACTTTTTCCATATTTTGGCTATTGTTGATAATGCTGCTAAAACGTTGTAGTGCAAGTGCCCCTTTGTATCAGTATTTTTGTGTCCTTTGGGTACGGTAAATATGAGTGTTAAGAATAGTGTTCTTTCATGTAATAGGTGAGGTAAATTCAATATGCTTATGGAAATAATGATCTCATCCAAGGCAGTCTATCCTTAATTAAAAGGCAAAATATGTTTTTGTTTTAAAACTACTCTATTTTGGGGCGCCTGGGTGGCACAGCGGTTAAGCGTCTGCCTTCGGCTCTAGGCGTGATCCTGGTGTTATGGGATCGAGCCCCATGTCAGGCTCCTCTGCTAGGAGCCTGCTTCTTCCTCTCCCACTCCCCCTGCTTGTGTTCCCTCTCTCGCTGGCTGTCTCTATCTCTGTCGAATAAATAAATAAAATCTTTAAAAAAAAATAAATAAAACTACTCTATTTTAATTTCTCTGATTTAAGGGAGAGTGTAAAAATAATCTTAATCATGAAAATTAAGACCTTTTAAAGAAAGTATCATTTAAAAAATTATCTTTGTTATTATTAAAGCTATTTTTTATTATAAAATTAATACCTGCCCATTATATAAAATAGAAAAGCATAAAGAGCAAAGATAGGATCTATAATCCCATCATTCAGAGAAAATCCCTAGTAACATATTAGGAACAGGTTATTCCAAACATTTTTCTCACACCATACACAAAAATATATGTGTGTGTGTATATATATATATATATATGCGCCAATATGTATTTTATGCATGACTACATGTGTGTAGTGTATATGTGTATATATCCATATAAACATGTAATGGAATTAGATCAGACATACTGTTTAAGAAACTTTTTTTTTTTACTTAACTGGAGTTAACAAAACACCGTGAAAAAAATTTAAATATTGAAAGCCATAGCAACAATCAGGAGTGAGATTTTAGAAGCTATTCCAAATTCAAACCCAATACAATACCATTATAATATCATCTTATCCCACTGTATCATCAGACAGTGATAAAATGTGAAGAATTTTATAAATGAACTGTTTGTTCATTCATTTCCTTATTTGAGAAGTGCACCTATCATCTCCTAGAGAGAAAACTGGCCTACTACTTAGGAATCCGGAGTAGTAATTCCAGCACAGAAAAGAGATGTGTAATCTGAAATAGATCTGAAATAAACTGCTTACATTTTATTCTCTTCAACCTAAAAAAAATTATATTTGCATTTCTTTTTACAAATTCTCCCCTCTCTCTTCTCTCTCTTCTATATGTTCAACCTTTCTCTTGGCCACCTTCTTACAGCACAGGATATACTTGGGACTTGTTCATCTATAAAATAGACCTAAAAATCCCATTCTTGCTCTTGTTGTTTACTGTAAGGTGCTGTGTTTGAAGGAAACTTTTTTTTTAATTACCAAGGTTTGTTTTTGATTTTTTTTTTTACTAGTTTCAATTTTTGTTTTCACTTATGCATCTACCACTTTCTCCCTCATCCTCGTTACCAAAATTCAACAGGTATTTTTGAATAATCATAATTACATTCTTTATAGTTAATATTTAGTGTGGATTACAATGCTCCGAAATAAACTGTTCTCAACTTTGATTTCCATGTTACGATTCTTCCCTGATCTTCTTACCTCTCTTATTTTTGTTTCCATTCTGTCTTTTCTTTTCCTTTTAACCTTTGGGATTCTAAAAATTCTTGATTTCATTCTCTTTGCATTCTACATACTGCTTCGATTAATTTATCTACTTCCATGTAAAAATAATTTTAATCATGAAAATTAAAACTTAACATGAAAAAGGCTTATTTGACAATCACTCACATATTTATACATATATCTTTATTAAGACAGACTTCACTTCTGAGTTTTAAACACACATATATAATGATCAGCTGTAAAAAGAAAAAAATGACTCTAAAAGTAGCCAACAATTACTGAGTTTTGACTATATATCCCTGTTCTGAACTTAGTGCTATAAACTATCAATTTACATCCAGATTTATAGGTCAAGAATTCAGATAGGGTAAAGTAAGGATAGTCTGTCTCTGCTCCAAGATGTCTGGGGTCTCAGCTGAAACACACAAACAGCTGGAGGTGACTCATAGTTAGAGAGGCTGGAATTATCTGGAGGCTTCTTCACTCAATGTCTCATGGGATGGCTGTGGTGATTCAAAGGCTTGTCTTCACTGAGGCAACTGACTGAAATCAATACATGACCTCTCCATATTGGCTTGGGCTTCTCACTGCATACCACCTTGGTTCTGAAAGAAAATGTCGCAAGCCAGAACATCTGGAGTGTAGACAAAGCAGAACAGGAGTGCTTTCTTTGCACCTGATGTCATCAGCTCTGAAGACTCAAATAGCTGGGATGACTTGAGGCTAGGAAATAGAATGCTCTGGAGGCTTCTTAACTCACGTCTGGCACTGTGGCGAGAAGGACTTGAAGGATAGGCTCATTTGGCACTGTTGACCAGAGTGCTTACACGTATCCTTCATGTGTATCCTCCATCCTTCACAATATGCTGGCTGGTTTCTAAGAGGGAGCATTCCCAAGTGAAGAGACTAGAGAGTAAGTGTTACTAAATGGAATTAATATGTCCTTTTATGGGGGCGCCTGGGTGGCACAGCGGATAAGCGTCTGCCTTCGGCTCAGGGCGTGATCCCGGCGTTATGGGATCGAGTCCCACATCAGGCTCCTCCGCTATGAGCCTGCTTCTTCTTCTCCCATTCCCCCTACTTGTGATCCCTCTCTCACTGGCTGTCTCTATCTCTGTCAAATAAATAAATAAAATTTTTTTAAAAAAAATATGTGCTTTTATGACCCAGCCTTTGCAGTCATACAGCATCACTTCCTTTGTATTCTGTTGGTTACAGACAAGTCACTAAGGCCAGGCAGATTAAAGGGCAGGGGAATTTGACTCCACTTCTTAATGAGGGAGCAGTAAAGGCACATTGTGGAAGAATATGTAGAATGCTGCAACCATCCACATATTAATGAGTGATATCCCCGTATGCCAAGCTGCTGAACGTGAAATCTTGGATTCATTCTTCCATTTCTCTCTTTCTCTATCACCATCCAATTCCATTAAATAACCACATTCTGTCCATCTCCCTCTCCATCTTCACTACTGTTTCTTTAATTAAGGCTTTTGTCATCTCCTGAGTAGAATATAATAGCGTCAGATTTTCTCACCCTTGGTCTTGACACCTTCCTATCTATCCTCCATACAGACACCACAATGACTATTCTAAGACTCTGATCAGATTATGACACTCTCCTACTATCTCTCTGGTTATACTTGTTGCCTTCACAGTAAATCCCAGGTCTCTTTGCATGGTATACAATGCTGTCATGCTTATCTTCCTCTCCTCTAGTTCAGGGGTTGGCTGAAGCTAGCTGGGTTATGTAGAACTACCATGCATACACTGTGTTAGAGTGACTTGCAGTGTAGAAATCACTGCCATGTTTACAGAAGGTAGCTTTATGTCACTGGAGTTGATTGTGACCTTGTGGATATGAGAGCCCAGTTTTCCAGACCTTCTATTTTATTAAGAGAAGCTCAATATCTCTTATTTTTATTTGTTTTAAAATGTCATCTCATCTCAATTTAAAAAAATTGAGTTTAACAAAAACTATCTGTCACCCATCACCTTCCTATCCAGGTCCCCCTTCTCTCCTATTATCACTTTCTATCATAGCATATTTAGCTGTATGCTGCTTACTTGTTTAGGATTTCGTCTTCTTCTCTTAACTGTAAGTTCTTTGAAGGTTGGGACCTTATCTCGTTCATGTTTATATCCAGGTGGTTTGGCATAGAATGGGATGCTCAATACATATTTGTTAGATGAATGAATTATATTTATGAAAATATTTTATAAACTAATACACTTTTATGTAGACGCAAGAATCACAACTTCTATAGTTCATATAATTATCATTTCCTCCAAATAAAAGGCAGGGAAAGACTAAACATAAAACTACACATAATTAAATACCAGGAGAGGAATAAAAGGAGCAATGCATCTTATCTGGAGAATCTGAGGGTGACTTACTAAGAAGTGGGATTAGAGGATGAATCCAATTTGGATAAAAGGAGGGAGGGTAGGAAAGCTTACAGGAAGGTAGGGGAGGCCACAGAAAGGCTGGCTGTGGGGTAAAGTGTGGCCTGTAGGGAAGTCTTGAAGAACTGTGGAAAATACGGTCAGATATTATGAAGTAAAATCAGGAAGGCCTAATGGACTGTTCTCCTAATGTGCTACCTTCTTTATTCACAGTATCAGTTACCTTGAAGACGACTATAGTTATTGCTTATTCTAGAGGCATTTTTAATCTTTAATGACAGGATCCATTACTTTAAAAAAAAGAGAGAAAAGTAAAACTGCCTTCTTTCAAGTCGGCTTGGTGACTTAACACCCAGCGCTAAAGTCTCCACTTTATTCTGATATCTAATTTGAAATGTAAGATCTTCTTGGTTACTAGTATCTATAATCTGCTACTTTCTTTCCTTTTATTCATATGCCAGTTCATCTCAAGATCTTTTACCATGGAACTCTAATGGTTTGAACATCTAACCATTGTAGGTTCTGGTGCCTTCCACCAACTTCTCTGTAGGCCCTTATGCGATACTAGCCATCTGATTTAAGCCCAGGCTCTAGGCAAAATCACCAGCATTTGAATCCTGTTTCTGCCACATATTAGCTGGATGACCTTGGGCAAATTATCTGAATTCTTTGGTTCTGTTTCTTCATTGTAAATTAAAAATGAGGCTAGCATTAGTATTTACCTCAAAGGGTTATTATGAATATTAAATAAATTAATGCAGATAAAGCACTTAAAATAGCACCGGGCACATGGTAAGTGTTATATAAGTGTTAGCTATTACTAATATCTCTAATAGGGAGAAAAAAATGTACACCTGATATTTAGTACAACCATACTGTCCACGTAAGCGCATTTAAATTTTTGATTATTTCAAATTTAAGTTGCATTTTAAGTGATTCTTAAAATAATAATTTAGCTTGGAAAAGATCTCAAACATCTTCTAACACAATTTCTCTTCTAGTGTCATAGGAAAAGGCCTGGCATGGAGTAGATGTACTATCTATTCAATAAATATTCACTATGGGAATGAGTGACATTGGGAAACAGAAAAGACAAATGGGTAGTTATTATACTAAGCAGAAGTATGCTGGGTGCTTTGGGAACACAGAAAAGGTGAGTCTAAACCCTCTGCGTATAAAGTAAATCTATAAAATCTACTTAGAGGCCACAAAACTCAGCTGAATCTGAATGATGCACAAGAGTTGATCTGGTGAAGAAGAAATAAAAAAAAAAAGGTCCAGATAGTTCTTTTATGATACTATTTCTGGTCAAACTATTCAAAACAGGGCAATTAGTAAATAAGAATGATTTTATTGCTATTTATACCATAACATGTGCTGGAATTGCACTTTATGAACCAGTATTCTAACTGGTATCAAATTATTCCAAACAGGCAGGGTTTCCTAGTAATTCAAATTGAAAATGTATATCTTCAAGCCTTTTGAAAAGTCTAGTTGAAAGAAAGATAATAGTTATCTTTTAGTGAGTAGTTATCATGTACTGGCCTTATAAAGAACTCATAAAGAATTAATTCATCTAAACGTCACAAGAAGAAAGTTCTCTTACTGCCAAGTTGATAAACTGAGTAAATAGCAGAGCCAGGGTTTGAACTCAAGGCTGCCAACTGCATGCTCTGAATTACTACACTAAGCAAAATTTTGCATTGATTACTCATTAGAAATACTGTCTTGTTTCCCTTTTGTATAATTTGAAGAAATATTCAGAAAAATTACTACATTAATGATATTGATTCAGGATTCATGCAGGGACTTTTGTAAACTGTCACACAAAATGCAATTTATACGTTTCCCTTCGACACTACAAGGATGAGAGCATCACAAGACGTCTTGCTGGTCAGCACTGTTCTCCAACTGAAAGTGCTTTCACATCCACAGCCACATCTTCATTTGCTTTTTCCTCTAGTGGGTATAGAAAACTACTTGAATAATGCGTATTACTTTCCATATTCTTTCAACAGAACATTGCATACTTAAATCATTAAGATGGATTACTCGTATGGACTCAAAATTAAACAAAAGAAAGGAAACCTCATTTGTAAATACCTGGAATAATATTCAGTATCTAAATGCTATTCTATAAATCCAAAAACATACAAAAAATCTAGTATTCTTCAAACAAAGTCTTTCAAATAAGAAAATAGAGCACTCAAGTTCTTTCTCCCATTAAACAGCTTCATTTTCAGGCTTCCTTCACAAAAGGAGCTGAATACAGGGAGGCAATTCTAGCTCTGCTGTTGCCTCCCCTTAGATATTAACAGATGTGGAGATCAGGCCAGTGTCTCCCTCTACCTTCGCCACTAGCCAATATGACCATCATCCTCCATCATTCTAGAGATAACCCCTTTTATGCTCTTTTTTTTTCAAGTCCTTTACTGTACATATATCCCCACTGTTGACAATAAACCGCAATGTTGGATATCATTAGGTTTCACTAATGTTTTCTAGTCACTTCTGTATTCTTCCAAATCAGAGGATATAACTGGCTCCACCAGGAAATGAAATAGAGGTCATTACACAGCAAGTGACTTTCAAACTGCTAAATTTAGCTGTCCAATACTTTCCACTCTAATGAAAACTGTGAACTACAATTATAGAACGCTGCAACAGAACAGGAGCTTAAAGGTCACCGAGTCCAAGACCATCACCTTTCTGAGGAGGGTATGGGGGCCTAGACACAGTCTGCGATTTTCTTGAGGACACAGAGCTTGTTAATGGTAGAGCTGGAATTTGAACTAAAATCTGCTCAGTCTGGAGTGGCGGTGTCCTTACTACACCACGGATGCTCTGCTTCCCATGGTCAGCCTTACCTAACCAGATCTTGCAGCATAAATATAGATGGTTTTATTGGTTGTGGCTTACCTTCTGTGACCATTCATCAATTTGGTGGCTGAATGTGAAATGGCAAAGGTGTCTGACTTACAAGTTGCTACAAGAGAAATGAAATGATTTCATACCCAAACCCTGCCCCCAACTCTAAAAACTTCCTGCTTTATGTTCATCAATAATGAATGGCCCATCCCTGCAATACTCAGAGGGAGCTTACATTGCACTTTTGAGCAGCCAGTTAGTAATGTACAGTGGATAGAGCCTTTCTTTCAAATCCCAGGGCAGCGGGTCCTTCCAGCCTAGCATTGCATTTTCAATTAGCTGCTGAGTGAATGTTTGGCATCTGTATTAGTGAAGAAGCACACAATTAGCTTATTGTTCCTTTCTGTATTGTGCTGAGAGGTTCTAAGAGATTGGTGGAGGAACAGGCAAGCCAGGCATCACTGTGGAGTTGAAGAAGGGATTTACTCAGACCTCAGCATCCTCACTTGCTCGCTCTGGAATTACAGCTATTTATTACGAAGTGCCCTGTGTGGCTGGGTGGAGTGTGCCTGAGGAAACACATCCCAGACACCACCTGGGGCTAGTCTTTCTGAGCCCTTCCAGGCTCTAATTCTCGTCATTAGCATGGAGCCAAACAGTCCCAAAAAGATACAATTTGCTGTGCCTTTATTCCAGAGTCAGATTGCACCTGAAGCAGCAGAGCAGGTAGGTGGAATTGGGTGGGGACCAGTTCCTGTATATAAGGTAATATGGACGTGCATTCTTATTAATTGAAAGCTTCTCTACCTCTAGAATTTGCCTAACTTTGTGACTTTCCAGGATACCTGAATGAGAAATAGATTGGTTTCCATATGGCACTTGTATTTGAGTTGCATTGGGTGACCTATCGGCTAAAATGCAGCACTTCATGTGATAAAAAATTAGCACCCGTTAGAGGAAAAAAAATGGTTATATTAGTGATTCGGATTTGGATCCAGATATCTGTTTGCTTTTGCTTACTACATTAACGAATTGAACATTTAGAGAAACCTTGAACAATTCTCAGAATTGGCAAACTTTTATTTTATTATTTATAAAATACAAAAGATTCATTTAACAATGAAAGCATTAAAACTTGGAATAATTTCAGATTAACATTTTTTAAATGTTTTTTATTTTTTATTTTTATGTTTTATTTTTTAATGTTTTAATGTTTTTTAATGTTGTTTAATGTTTTTTAATGTTTTTCATCATATATTCAAAGCAGTAATTTTAAGTATGTGTAATTATGATAAATAGGATTTGTAGGTGGTATGTATAATTTAAAAGACATTTTATTCAGATATTAAAATAGTATTAAACATTTCCTGGATTCCTTTTCTTTGTCTAATTTATCAATGTATCTGCATTTCTGCCTCTCTCTCTCTCTCTCTCTCTTTCTCGTTCATGTAAGATTGGTTTACATCTGTATCACCTTTCATATTCAGATCTACTTAGACTCCTGCTGCAATGGAACCACTTAAAAGACCATTTGTGGGAAAATTACAACAGTGGGGAGGCAAAAGCAGAAAAAAATTATGGGGTCATCAATCTAATTCATTAATTTCTTACAACCTAAATTATCATTGAATCTTTTTCCAAATATTTGATACAAAGTCTTAAAAATAATTACTGAGTCTGAGACTCATAACTTTCTAGGTTGTTTTCATAATCTGAAATAGATCCTCCCAGACTCAGGCCAGATAAATATAACCTTGAACTTCACGTATCTATGTTGAAGGGACATTGGTTTTGTCATGGACAAAATATCATCAGTAAATTTTACCCTCTATCCTACTGACATGTATTTTAAGAATTTACCTATATATTTAAGAAATCAAGAATACTTAGAAAGTCTAATAATATGCTATTATAACTATTAAAATAAGAAAAAAACCCACATCAAACCTATTAGTTTTAAATGAATTACTCTCAAAGAATCCATACTCATTCTTTATTTGTCCTAAATGTGTTACTAGAAAATAAGAAAACCTTGTAATATTAATTGAAATTAAGAACTCATGCTGTTAAATTTAACTTGCTAGAAATTTTAAGTTTTCTGAGCTTCTCTTAACCTGTTTAGAAATAAGGATAATGGATCTTGAAGGATCATCACTAAGGGGCTCCAAGAGAGCCAGTAAAATTAGCAAGTCATCCTCGTACCTACACTGCAAATTATTTCAGTGGCATCATTTGATTATATACAGCTATTTCTTTTCTGTGGAAAGGTAGGTTTTTTGGTCAAAGAAGGTGATACTAATACCTGAAAGTTCTATTCTCTGGCTTTCTATAATTCAAAATAGTGAGTACCTGCTGTGTGCCCTCCAGAAATTTGCTGATTTTATGTTGGGAAAAGATGAGAATGGAACAGCTTTGCAAGCTGTAGAGTAACCTGGACGTGTCTAACTCTTACTGACCTTAACTGGGCCTTTGTTGTTCACAGATCAGAAAAAGAAGACCTACACCAGCATCACTTGTGATTCTCAATGAACATAATCCCCCAGGTAAAGAAGCATGATGTCTTTGCACTGATGGAACAGAATTGCTTGAAGAACATCAGAGTATGTCACTGCCAAAAGATTTCAATTTAGGATTCAGTCAGTCATAATCTAAGAAGCCAGTCTATAAAAATGGATCATAAAGTCAGAAATATAGAAACTGTCTCAGTCAACAGTCTACTTTTCCTCTAGAATGACACATTGGTGATGATACACTATAAAATGGTTTGTTGTGTGTATAGAGTCTGGTTCAGTGCTTATTAATGAGGATAGTGGGAAGTTGTTTAATTAGGTTCCAAAGCTCAAATTACAGTCCAAGAGATGCTTATATCTTTGCAGAGTAGGTTTTTTTATTTAGGAAAGCTTGTCATGTGGTGGGCAATGAGCTAGCACTGGCTACAGCTTTGTTGCTGATGTCATATCTGAATAATGCAATTGACAAGTAACCAGATCAATTTTCACCACTGGCCATTTGAGAGTCATTCTGAAGGGTTGCATCCATTTGTTGAGGTTTTACTTTCCATTTCCTGTAAAAAGTAAAGCTGCCTTATTCCTGACAAATGACTGTAATCTGCAATACGCAAACATTATTTACTTATTGATGGAGGTGATTTTAATCTCACATTTAAGTGCTGTTTCTAGAAATACAGCAAAGGTCTAGTAAGACAGCAAAGGTCACGGCATTAATTTGTACACAGGCAGGACTTGGTGTTGGTTTTTTTTTTACAGGTCTAAACAATATGGGTGGACAAAAGGAGTTTGAATAACAGAAACGTAATAAGCCTAAGTACAGGCTGTAGTGAATGATCTGTTCTAAGAACACCAAGGTTAAATAGTCTTTGATTTTTTTTTTCGAATTCCTTTCTAATAGGGAAGCATATATAAGAAAGTAAAATTCTAATAGCATATTCATCATTGAGTCTAAATCTAGGAAGGTGTTCAGCTATTGGGAAACCAAAGCAAATTTATTCCTGATAAAAATAGGATTTGTTTCTACTTCTATTTCTTTAAAGTGCTATAGCATTTAAAAATCATTTTCAAATGTATTATTTCACTTAATAAATGTTAACTTATTTTGGCTTAATAAGAGGTGTAAATGGTATGCACTTATAGTTTACAAGTAAACATAAAACTAAAATCTTCTGGGGCGCCTGAGTGGCTCAGTCAGTTAAGCATCCGACTCTTGATTTTGGCTCAGGTCATGATCTCAGGGTCATGAGATGGAGCCCTGTGTCGGGCTCCATGCTAGGCATGGAATCTGCTTAATATTCTCTCTCTCCTTCTCCTTCTGCCCCTCTCTGCCTCCTTCTCTAAAAAAATAAAAATAAAAAATAGAAAAATAAAATAAAAACTTCTCAGATTGGAAGTCATTTTACAGCAATTTTCCATCACTGTCTTTGCTCACAGTGGCAACTTTTCCACAATGTCTTAGAATTTAACTCCCCCTAAGCCAACCTTAAAAGGTGTTGCCCAACTTGATTTCTAAGTGTCCTGCTACAGGTATTATTACTATCTGAACATAGTGGAGCCATGTAAATGACACTTGTGGCTCTCATTCAAGGCCCCAAAATAGTAACTAACATTTTTTGAAAGCCAACTATGTGCCATTTATAGATGAGGAAAATAAGTATCAGAGTGGTGAAGTAATTTTTTTGGAAGTTACTCCCCTGCAAGTGACAGATTATACAGACAAACTCAGATAATTCTGATTCGAAAGCCCACGCACAATGCTGGCCCTGCAAATTTCAGTTTGCATTAGATAGTGAATTCTCTGTAAATGGGATTAGACTTTCAGGCCCTATTGACAAGCAAATCCAAACGTTAAATAAATCTTTTGTCTAGACCACTAAATTTAGTAGATTAGGAATTATAGTTAAGTACCCCTGTGAATCAAATTTAGATTTTCTCCAGAAAATCTAATGGCAAACCAGATGGCATTGTTCAATTTCCTTTATTAACTCCATACTTCAAAGCACCACTGGAGAGAACTTAGAACAAACAGCATCTCACAGAGAAATGCGTCGTCTCCCTGCATCATCATCTCCTTTTTGGAAACCAGAATGGTTGAGAAGGGACAGATTAGCCCTTGCCTGTGTATAGCAATGTGTATGACAACCAGAGATTTCTGGACTAATGGGTTCCTGCAGCAAAAAAATCAAACACTTACATAGCTTCCCCAGTAAAAATGATCTAGAACCATGATTACTTGAGAAATAAAGGTAAGGAGCAAACAAACAAACAAACCAAATAACAGCAACAAAAAAACAAACACCACACTGAACTAAACCAAACCTAGCTACCAATCTTTAATATCCATGTGGTCTTGGTTGGGCAAGGGACAACATCTCCAAACATTATTTTTCTCACCTATAATGTAGAGATAATGTCCATCCTTTCTGCTTCACAATGTTGTTGCAAGGATTAGAAGAATTAATGTGAACACCCCTTAAAAACAGTAAAGTGCAACAAATGTTAGGTGTCATTAGCTGATGTGTTCTGGAATACAACCTTTGCATGTGATATTTAAAAGTTGACATAGCAACAACAAAAACATCAAGTGTTAAATGACCTTTTTTATTATTTTTTTTATTTTTTAGTTTTAATTTTTTTTTTAAAGATTTTATTTATTTACTTGACAGAGATAGAGACAGCCAGCGAGAGAGGGAACACAAGCAGGGGGAGTGGGAGAGGAAGAAGCAGGCTCACAGCAGAGGAGCCTGATGTGGGGCTCGATCCCATAACGCCGGGATCACGCCCTGAGCCGAAGGCAGACGCTTAACCGCTGTGCCACCCAGGCGCCCCTAAATGACCTTTTTTAAGCAACTGTTTCTTCTAGCCTGAAAAAGCAATATGTTCTTTAACAAATAACAATTGTGTACAGCTCTAAATCCTGATAAACTAAACAAATCTCTTCAATTTTACTGAAATTCTCCAGAAAAATAACTGAGTATTCTTGGAATCACCTATCATTAATGCTGTTTAAAAATCAAATCCCTGAAAATTTTTATTTCCAATTAATGTAGCAAAGAAAATTAAAATTTCCATTATAGAGACATAATTAACAAAGCCTCCCAATTCCTTTAATGAGACAGGTATCTTATAATCACTGTTAAATGAATTAAACATAGCTTCCTTTTTTTTTTAACCTTTCCTGGAGTTTGCATAAATAGTCAGTTATAGAAGTATTTGAAAGAATGATTTCCTTTTAGATTCAGAAAAACATATGCACTGTTTATATCTGATAGAGGGGAAATAGAATATAAAGATATATTAACATGTATATCCAGACTATTTGTTTGCTAGTTGATCTGTGCTGGTCTAAACACATAGATTAGGCAGGCATTTGATTGGTAGGATTTCAGGGGCAGCCGACTGTGCCCTCAGTCCTTTTCTATCCGATGGCCCAGAATTCTTAGCAGTAGAGGCACTATGGAAACAGATACACAACCTGTTTAGGATCTATCACCCTCAGGCATAGGTTAACAACCATAACTCAAAACAATGGGAAGCAGAACTAAAAATTTTGAATTGAAGTCATCATGCCTGAAAAAATTTAATAGCAAAGGGTGTGTCTTTATGGTGCAGAGAGCGGAAACTATGTGTTTGCTTTAGGAATGACCCTAAAGAGCAAGACGGCAGTAAAAAGAAACTTGAAGCCTGACATGTAAAGGTAGAAAAGCACCAAAGGCAAATTTCAACTTTTTCAAATATTTTCTGGGGCTACCGTGTGAATGACCTTGTGGCAAACTGCTTATTTTTCGGTATTTTCAATTCATCTCCTGATTAAGAGCCTATTTATGATGAGCTCTCTGAGGCTATACTGTAGAGCTTCACTACTTATTCTTATACTGTGTGCTGTTCACTTTTACTCTTGTATAATCTGGAGTTAACTGGCTTGGTTTCTATATTTTTATTTAGAGGATAACATACAAATCCTATTTAGAAATAAATGGTAATGCCAACTTCTGCAATTTACTTCATCAATTTTCTAGATTTACTTAAATATTATTTGTTTTTAAGTAGACTTACGAGAATTACCTAATCTAACCACACATCTTTGTGAAAGATACAAAAATCAACTCAAGTCCCTGAGACTTGCTCCATATCTCAAAGAAGAATCTATTATTACCCCTACTTTTCAATTCCAGATCCAATAATCTTAGATGTTAGAAAATAGTTTTATCGAACTTGAGTAATATTCCCACTTTATTCTAAAATAACTCGTTTACTCTCTTCAATAAAGCTTTATTTACTCACCTCTTTAAATACAAAAAAATAACTCTTTATTATTTTCTTTTCTAAATTGAATACTACTGGCCCTTATAAGGGCCTTAATGAACTCTATGCAAATTTTCCTCGTCTCTTGGCCTTTGGAATCCAGAGCTGGATATGGTCTTTCAGTAAAAAGCCATCCTAGGCCTTCTGAATATTAAAGTTTGTGGCATTCATTCTCTTCTACTTACTTTAAGCAGAGACAATATGGTTACAATAAAATTTAATGGACCTGATACCTATTATGCAGGAGTGAACTGTAAGAGGCCTGGAGCTTAGTGAAGGTTTAGGTAAGTACCCAGGAGTTTTGGTGCCATTTAAAAGTTTATTGTACATCTAGAAAGTGGGAACAGAAATACAAAGTAAAATAGTTTTCTGGGGCTGTTTACTGAACTTCCTATCACAGCTGAATCTTGGGGAGACTGACTTCCTCTTTGACACTTTTGGCTTTAAAAATTCTTAGAAATGAGGAATAAAAGCAAAAGCATTTTCTCACATAGGTGAGGATCCTAAAAATTAATATGAGACACAGCAATCAAATATCACACTATCTCTGTTCAACTCGGCAATAGTAGATAGTAAGTCTAGTCAGTAGAGAGAATTGGGTCTTCCAATTGATTGGGATGTTTGACTCAACAGACTGAAAAAGAAGCCACAGTCCATTCTCGATGTAGCATATGATTTTCTAAATGTGGCTTGCATTTTAGGACTCTGACAGTAAGTTAACCTAATGAGGTTTTGAAAGCTCTGGATTGATAAACCTGAGACATTGGACGACAGCTAGAGAACACTGCTGCGCCGAGATTGAGTTGTTCAAAATAGAGGGGCTCCAGGAATTTCTGATGATGGGAGGTCTTGCAGGGTCAACAAAGTTAAAGTGGAGATTTATTTATAGTATTAGAACATTCATATGCACACAATCTCTTATCATGGAGACTGTCTGTTTTACCAAATGAATGATTTGTAGTCAAAAGGCAATGGGCACCTAGAGTGCAAACTCTAAGAATCCCACTGAAGATTTTCCTGGAACTTAAGGATAGGTAAGACATCATCAACCCCCAGGGACCTCCAATCAAATGCACTCAAAAAAAAAGCTGTAACAGACTCACAGTCCATACAGTTTTGTTTCATGCTCAGTTTTCTTATCTTCTGTGGGAATGTTGTTGTAATTCATTCTGATCCACAATCCTTGTTGATTATTCAGCATTTATTTTGCCTTTTCACTATTAATGGCAATATAAAACAAATAAAAGTCCAATATTTGAAGATTACTTAGGAGTTAACTGGTATTAATTTCTAAGGGATTTTCAGAAAAGCCATTTTTTTTCCCTCCTCAGCATTTATTTCTGTGAGTTTTTGAACGCCAAACCATGCTGAATGATTTAAAGACAAGTGACGCATGGGACCTTCAGAGATTCATGAACTGCACAATTGATTGACTTATTTTCCCATAAATACTCAATCTGTGCAGCCAAGTAGCCCATTCAGTCAGAATAGCTGTGAGCCAAAGATGAGGTTCCAGTTCTTAGTAATGCCAAGGTTTGCTATACTGTAAGTATTCAAAGGCACTAGCGTAATCTTCAAATTAAATGAAAGAAAAAATGAAAGAGAAAATCATAAAACTATGAAATAGTTCTACGTTATTTCAGCAAAATTACTACTTTTGCTCATTTTGAATAATAATATATACTGCTTACTTTTTATGTTGATTTTAATTAGAACTACTTCAGTGAAGTATGACAGAATGACGGTAGGGTCAATTCACTTCATTTTTTCTTGTTCTCTGCCTGCCTACTTGTGGGGGATATTGCAAATGAAAATAACTTTAAGGTATTTTCACATTTTGTGGAAAGGTAGTGTTGGTAGTAGGTAAAGCACTGGCTTTGGAGTAATATGTGTGTTTGAATCTCAGCTTTGCCAGTTACTGGTGGTGAAACACTGAGTGCGTAGTTAATCTCTATGCGCTCAGTTTTTTCCTTTCGTAAGGGGGATATTGAGGTAGAAAATGCACTGCACAGTGCCTGCAACCAAGTAGATACTGAAGACATGTGACCCCCTGCATCATTATACCCATGCTGAGAAATGCTGAGTGCTCCTAAAACTTGTACTTCTTATCAGAAGATGACTCAGCTCCTTTCCAATTCTGGCTGCATTGTCAGACAGTGTCAGTGACCTCAAGAGATGGGGGGTTTTTGATAAGAGAGAAGATGTATCATATCTCCTAATTCATCAGGAAAAGAATACACAATCATGGAATTGTTACGTATCTTGTGTGATATTGTGATTTTGTCCAACTGAGCGTATCTTGCTTACAAATAAAATTTCCATGAAATGAGTCCCTTAGAATTTTCTTTAAAAAAAGTAACTTACTGGGGCACCTGAGTGGCATCAGTCAGTTAAACACCCAACTCTTGATTTCAGCTCAGGTTATTATCTCGGGGTCATGGGATTGAGCCCTGTTTTGGGCTCAGTACAGAGTCTGCTTGCCCCTCTCCCTCCTTCCCTGCTTGCTCTCTCTCTCTCAAATAAATAAAATATTTTTTTAAAAAAAAGCAAGCTACTGATGTCTATAAAGTTACAAAAAGCAATAGAGATATTTGTAGCAGATTTGTATTTGACCAAAAATGAAATCCATATTCTAATAGTATGTGCACAGAAAGGTTGATTTTGAGTATAAAAATCTTTTAGAGATATTTATCAAATACTCATTTGATTGCTTACATTTACTTCCACTCCATTTGTTCTCAATTCCTTCCATACACCATCCCTGTGCCATATTTTGGCTTTCTTTTTTTGGTTCCTTCTTTTAGTTCCTTTGCCAGATCTTAAAGCTTAGTCTAGACAGGCTCATTTGTGTATATCAGTCTCCATCTTTTCCACCAATTTCCCTTATTTAAATTGCAGCACAAAACTCACTTAAATCTCAAAAATTTTCCCTGACTAGTTTCATCCATCATCTGGCTTTTTTATTCCAATACTGTCTTCCCAATTCCAATTCATAAAGCTATTTTTTGGTCTGTATATTCAATACAATTCAATAAATATTTATTGAGTCTTTATTCTAAATCCTCCAGGAACATATGGTTTAGATAGTTGAAAATATTATGTCTATATGAAGCAAGACACAATTGTAAATGACAGAAATCCCAACTGCTCAGACCATGCATGGTACGACTAATTCTGGCCAAGACATCGAGGAACAATTATTGCACTTGTTCACTAATCTATAAAGTACCTGTGTGACTTATTTTGATCCTTGGGCTTTAAATTTTTAAGGAGTGTCAGAGCTAAAGTTTTACTATTCATTCCAAACTTACATAATAGATATATTTACTCAAACTAGTAGAGTGAATGTTTAGTTGAATAGACGTTAGATGCCCATGAGCTATTAAATATAAATGGATAAAAAAAGATCTTCAAACCAATGGCAATCCATCAAACTTTTTGGGTACTTACTCTGATTAGGACACAGCGTTGGCTGCTCTAGGAGATAAAATAGGTAAGTAACTATCTCTGCTCTTATGGAGAAACCTACCTGAGACATTTATAATTTGATACATGTATACTGAGAGTACAATCAACAGCATTTGACAAAAACATAAAATATATTTCAATTCAGTACAAAAATGTCTACCGCTAGACATTTTGGGAAATTCAATTATAGTATTATAAAGTACAGTATAAAGAGTAGGTACTGGATAAATGGCAATTATTATTTTGGGGTGGCAGGCACATGGCACTTAGGAGTAGAGACGCTGGAATCACTCGGGTCTGGATATAGATTTCAGATGGCTGCTTACTGCCTGTAAAGTTTACCCCAGGAAAGTGGTTTATCCCATTTAGTGGATTAGCCCATTAAGTGAGGAAGCTGGATTCAAGTGGCTCTGAAATGCAGGTTTCTTTTTTTAACACTACTGTATTTCACTAAATATAAAATATATTCATTAGAAAGAAGGCTATTCTGAGTCCTTTGAATAAGTAGATGTGCATTTTTGTGTCTACAGAATACTACGCACGTACCACATCATTGTCAGTTGTTATGGAGAGTTTAAGGGCACGTTCAGTTTCAAATTTAAGATTGAAAAAGTTACTAACATCTCTTTCTGCTTCTAGTTCATAGCCATATTGAAAACAAACAGTAAATTAGTGGTAGTTGACAACCTCTAATAAAAAATCTAGCCAAACTGTGTAATAAACAGAGGAGTTATTTCCATGCTCCTTTATTTTAGAACAGCTCAAGAACAAGCTTCAAGCTTTGGGAATTTTTTTCCCCTCTCTCCCACCATTTTCTACCCTTGAGTTTAACCAAGTGGTGATCTGACACTGTTCCAGCAATTCCAGACACAATTTGGTAGCAGAATTTACCAGGGGATTAAACTGAAATGCCCCAGGGGCTCAGGCAGGTGACACAGATGATGAGTACCTAGTCTCTGTGTAGGACATTGTGGAGGATGCAAGCTCCATTCAAATCTTTCAAATGAAGCAAACAGACAAAACCACAAAGAAAGAAAGGAAAAAAAAAAAACACTGTGAGGAATGGGGGCACCCAAGTGGTCAGTTTTCATACGACCTGAAGTTGTACGTTTCAAAGTTGTTATTGTTACTATAGTCTACCTTCTAAACTGCAAGTACTTGACTAGATGTAACACACTGTCCCTGACACTAGAAAAGCAGTCTACCTGGAGTTCAGAAGGAACCTGTGAAAGCCTGAGGTAGAAAGAGTAATGTCTTGAAGAAGCAAATGTCCTGGCTGCAAAGTAGAAGCCTGGGAATTCATCTCCTATTCTCAGTCTGTTTGCTGTCACTGTCTTCTCCATACGTGTCCCCTTCAGGTCTTCCCCAGTATTTCAGCCCTCCCCCCCCTCCCCCCCGACACATGCTGGAAAATGTTACATCTATATCCGTGAGTCTTCCTTGTGCTGTGCGTAGAAGATTGTCTTTGAATTTACCTCAATGACTTTGTATCACTCAGAGTAATTTGATATAGTGATAATTATAGTGCTTAACAAAGCTAATTTGTGAAATAAGTCACCAATATCTGCATCATCAGGGGAGATATATTGACAAGTCTGGTTAGAATATGATTACAGTTTGACCTGGGCAATAATGCTGAGGAAAAAGTACTGTGTAGAATAAGAAAAGCTAGAAAATTTCTTTCCTGTCTCCCTCCCTCTTTCTTTCTTTCTTTCCTTCTTTCTTTCTTTTGTTAGTTCTTTCATTCATTTGTTCCTTCTTTCTCATTCTCTGGGAGCAATTTTCTAGATTATAGGAAACAATTTTCAGAATCACGCTCTTTACATAGAAATACATATTGACTTCTTGTAAAAACAGAACTGAATGCACAAAATGAAGACTGAGAACAACAGTTATTTTGGAATTCAATTTTTAGAATAATTTGACTCAAATAATTTGACTCAAATAATTTGACTCAAAGCAACATCATTTTATGCTTTTCTATCTGACAAAAATCAAAATATTATAAAACATATACACAGATCTATATGTGCGCATACACACATCTGTAAGTCAAATACCTAGCTATGTGTTCAAATATCACAGACAACCTATCCATGTAATAAAATCAACCTCCAGTAAATGGCCTGACTTACGAAAAGGCCAGGACCTACCAAAGTATCTAGAAAAGGTTTGTGAACTCGGGTTATAAATAGAATAAAGTTAATAATAATTCATTACACTTTTAACCCTTTGAATTTAAAACCAATAGGTCAGAAACTAATCACAATATTTGAAAAACCATGAATAAAAAGCATTGAAATTGTGGATTTAAGTGATGAGATTTACTAATTTTTTTTAAATCAAAAGAGCATTTTAAAAAATAAGTCACATTTACTAAATATTAATTGCTTTAAGACTATCTTCTCATTTGGGTAGAATTTTATTTCCATTTTCATAATTTATGAATACAAGAAGTATTATAACCATATATAAAAAGTGAGCTCCTCCTGGTACCACCTGCTAGTCAATGTCTAACCAAAATGTATCATCCAATTTAAAATAAACATTTAAGGGGCACCTGGGTGGCTCAGTTAAGCGTCTGCCTTGGGCTCAGGTCATGATCCCAGGGTCCTGGGATCAAGCCCCTGGTCAGGCTCCCTGCTAAGCAGGGAGCCTGCTTCTCCCTCTCCCACTCCCCCTGCTTGTGCTCTGTCAAATAAATAAATAAAATCTTTAAAAAAATAAAATCAACATTTAAACTCTCAACCTCAGCGATTATGTTAATAGTATCTCCATTCTTCTACTTGCTGAATGAACCACACAACCTTGGAATCACCTTTGACGCCTTTCTTTCCCCCTTAGTCCCCTAAATCTATCAATGGCTTTTCTACTGATTCTATTATATAGGTTGACTCTGTTCCTCTATGTTTTTATTGCCTCTGCTCAGTCTAGGACATTTATTGCTTTATTCCAAAAACATACTGTAATTTCCAAACTGCTTTTCCATGACTTTAACACTGGGGGGTGGTTTGTATACAGCTGAGCCCTAATGTTAAAATCAGTGAACATGGCATGACTTAGAATCAAAACATGGCATGACTGGGAATCACTGTCTTAATTTCTAATTCCATGAAACACAACATCATGGTAACTCCAACACTGGTTGTACTGCTGGAATCAAGTGAGATGATGTATGCTAGCAACACTATTGATGGGAGATTTGTTTTTTCTCCACTCTGGCTTATGTGAGAGACTATGGCAAACTTAATTATATAATGGGTGATTAACTAGGGCAGCTTTACTTTTTCATAACTGATTTGCTATAAGCTGTAATTTGTATCCTATAATTTACCTGTCCACGCTCTTAATTAGCCATGATAAGGCACATGAGGTCTTCTCATGAGGAGCTTATATATTTAATCATGATCTGCACGTCATTCCTATTTCTTGCTTTAAATAAGTCAGTTATTTCCTCCATAGTCTATTAGTCTTCATTACCTAAATTGTTGATACCTGTACTAAAGTTGAGATGTAGTTAAAGGAAAGAAATACACAGAGAAAATGAAAATAATTGTGTTAGATTATGGTTAACATTACTGCTTTGTAATTTCTTTTCTATTGCCTCCTTTATTTTTGGCCGAGGGCTCTAAAACTGAATACAGGAAACTTGCTCATTTGCCATAGGTACCTTCCTACTGAAAATAACTTTTCCATATGTGCAGGAATTTCAGATCAAGCAGGACAGACTCAGGCTGGTTTTGCTTTCCAAAGTACTCTAAGGATTATCCGCTTTCCCTTCATGGATCCTAAGCACTGCCCACTTGCCCCTAATGATTAAAAGGTTTTCAAGAAATAATGCCAAAGACCCACTCACCATCACATTTCAGTGAAGTAAAATGTCATGAATGATTGAGCTAAAATAGCTCATCTCAAATTCTGGCACAGGTCATTTTACTTGGTGAATAGCCCAGATTTCCAGCTTTAGTCAGCCAATGAAGGGCACCTTTTTGCTTAAGATTTTGGAGATGACCAAAGATATTTTCATACACTAGTGCTATGGTTCATAGTCGTCACTGGAATCAAGGCAAAAACTAGCTGTATTCTTCATATGGACACTTACAGTATAAGAAACATATTCAAATATATTTTGAAGTATATTTAGGACATAAAAGATAAAAAAAAAACCTCAAAGCTATAGATAATTTTAAAAACCATATAAACTCAAAGGCAGGGGCACCTGGGTGGCACAATAGGTTGGGCAGCTGACTCCTGGTTTGGCTCGAGTTACGGCCTGGGGGTGGAGGGATCACCCAGCTGGGGCTCCGGGCTCAGGCTCCATGTTCAGCGCAGAGTCGGCTTGGGATTCTCTCCTTCTGCCCCTCACCTTGCTCGTGCTCTTGTTCTCTCACGCTCTCTCAAATAAATAAATAAATCTCAAAGGCAAATTTAAAAAGGTTAATAGTAATGTATCTTCCTTTTGGTAGATTTATAGTTTGAAAACAGTTTTTACCTCTAGTATTTATGCTGAACAATTCTATGAGATAAATATTATAAACATTTTATAGAAGGAAGGTGATAGGTGAGCTGCTCAAGGTCAAAGAAGGTAGTAAGTTAGTAGGTCTAAATTTACACGTAAGTTATCTACCCAAGGTCAATGCACTTTCCACTACATTAATAACATTTTTCTTTCTACAAATAAGCAATATTATACTCTTGTTATTTTCCTTCTGTCTTCCTCATGGAAGTAACTATACGCAAGTTCCTCACTGTAGTTTGGCCAAGTGAGATTCTGTTTGTTTGTTTCTATTTATTTATTTTAGAGAGAGAGACAGAGAGTACTAGCAGGTAAGGGGCAGAGGGAGACAATCTCAAGCCGATGCACTGCTGAGTGAGTGCAGAGCCCAACACGGGGGCTCGATCTTCTGACCCTAAGATCATGACCCAAGCTGAAATCCAGAGCTGGGCACTTAACCAGCTGAGCCACCCAGGCGTCCCTAAGTGAGATGGTTTGATGTAATACCAGATTGTACTTCCTTCTATCCCAATGTAATTGAGTTCATTTTAGAGTAGTAATTCTATACCTTTTTCTTTTTTCCTTTGATAATTTATCGGATAAGATGACCTTAGAGTTACTAATACTAGATTTCTTTATATAAACAAAAACATAACCAAACAGAAAAATAAATCTCAGCCCATTATTCCATTCTTAGAGTTAGATGCTGTTATTCATTTGTGTTTCTGTTTGCCTACCTTGATGCTTACACTTATTTAAAAAACCATTGTCTTGATGCAAAACATTAGTTGGAAGGCTAACAGTTACATCTGGATTCTAGTTGACTCTGAACATGAGTGATTTGTACACATACTGGGATGTCATCATCCCTTCCTATCTACTGTAGTTTTTTTTTATCCTCCTAAACTAAAATCAAATCCCCCTTCCTCCATGAAACCCTTGTTGGCCACTTCAGCTGGAAGTAAAAATAGCAAGTAAAATCCAGTAAAAATAGCAAGTAAAATCCAGTAAAAATAGCAATTCAGTGAGTGCATCCATTAACTCATTTGCTCTAAATGATTGTCGATGACTTTGCCACCCAGTCTTGCCCTGAAGGAATGGATTATAGAAGTAATAGATTTTAATGTGAGTCAGAAAAAGAAAGACTGGGTCACAAGGCCCTTCCACGTGTTACCAGGCTTTAGTTAAGTCCTTTCTGGGTAGCAGGGTTGCAAAATAGGGTTCTGAGGATCTGAGAAAGTAAATTTTAGTAGTAGAAGACTTGTTATTACATTATTTTCATATAGAAATGCTCTGAATTAAGCACCACAGGCAACTAGTGACTGCAGATACATAGATATTTTTGTATAATAATAATTTAGGGACTTCTTATGTTTTATAGGACAATTTAAAGCCTGTCAATTTTGTCTAATGACCAATTTTATTCTTTTGCTGTCTTTAAATTATTGAAACTGATTTTAAAATGTCAGTAAAATGGTGATGGTGGAAAACTGAATATACAATCAGTTCGACTGCTTTCTTACCAGAGTATGGGAGTTCAAGAGTTCAATTCAATACCACCAGATAGGAGCAATCTATCCCACTGAATGACTGTATACTTTCCTTCTATATTAACTAGCATGTAGGTCCATAAATAGGGGGTAGATTTTCTTTTCATTTCCTCTGAATTGTGAAAAAAACATTTTACCTAGTAATTCCCCTTAAACTATCCCCTCAACGATAAGCTACCAGAGAATAGTTAATAACCTGTAATCAATACTGAAAATCAAACAGTTCATTACTTATCAAAAACATTTAAAAATTACACCACTTTACCTTAAAAAATCCATTTGATTGGTTTGTGTGTAAGATTTCTGTGTAAGTGGAACTTAATGACTGCAAGAAAAATAATTTTATAGTGGACCTTGTACCTTATTCTTCCTTTCCCTTACTTTTTATGCAAGGAAACCACTGAAACAATTTACTTCGGCCCCAGTGAATTATTTCAAGCATATCTATACATAGCTTCACATTACAACATTCCAGCTGCTTTATTATTTTCTGAGTCAGATAAGATTGTATTCTATGTATTTCTGTTATCTGGGTACTTATTAACATGTCTATCATTATGGATTATAGCAGTTATTATACTGCTAGTATAATACATAAAAATGAGTTCATTGCAGCCATCAGCTCCAGTTCCTTATTTCTAACTTGGCTTGACATTCTTTTTGGCAATTTTTCCAGACATATCACAATCCAATTTCTATTGAGATTCTTTTTTTCCCTTTTAATATTAAGTTTTTCTGTGCAGCAGCTAGAATATGGAATTCCTCTCATTGTCTTTAGAGCTATAGGCCTACAGTTTACTTCAGTAAAAAATCTGAAAAGCTTTAGCATCAAGCTCCTATGAGAACAAAGCTTTCTTAGATGTAAAAGAAACCTGAAACTTTGACATAAGTTAAGAAGAAATGGAATATGATTTCCTGCTCCAAATTTTACAGACAAATGAATATATGCAAACTGAAACAAAACAAAAATAAAAACAACTTAAAACATTATACATAAGCCATCAAATTTGTATTTTATCAGTAATGTAAATGTGTAATAATGAATAAGATTTCTTAGAAGAGAATACTCAGATCTCATTTTTTATTAATAGCTTTAGTTTAATGTTTTGAGGAAAAATGACTAAGACAGAAAGTACTGAAATGATAATTTCAAAACTGAAAAATAAAATTATTGGCATTTAAGGTTGTTCATTAATATCCTTCATTACCTGCACTGATTTACATGCTTTAAGCACTTCAAATCCAAATTACAAATACAGTAGCATCCATACTAACTGTCACCAAACATTTGGTAGTAGGATGCATATATGAAAAAAGATGTGTTTATAAGTTGATCCCAAATATCTGTACATTGTAATTCTCAAATTCTTCTTCTGTAACTTGTAGAAATATCCTATGCAGAACCACGGTGAAAACAAAAACAAGAACCCCAACATTGCCATCAATCATCCTGTTAGGACAGGGTTGGTCTGTATTTTCTCCCAGAAGCCAAGCAAATAGCAAGGAGCTTCCTTTGGTGAAGGGTGGAGGTGGTTAAAAACATGACAACTATGGGTGACCCTTGAACAACATGGGTTTGAATTATTTGGGTCCACTTACACATGGATTTTTTTTTAATAAATAGAGTACAGTACTATAAGTGTATTTTCTCTTCTTTAAAGTTTTCTTAGTAACATTTTCTTGTCTCTAGCTTACTTTAAGATTTGCTTATAGTACATCTTCCAAATGAGGACCTTTTAACCGAAACTGACTTTGAGCATACTTACATACAGCTGTAATTTTAGCACCCACAGGTGAAAATAATACATAATGACAAAAAGCTACAATAAAATCAGTAATGCTTGAAAATGCCATATTTTATAAGTACAACAGTATCTCCACTCAACTGAAAAGTAATTGCAGGTGCACGGACAAAGCCAAATACTTATTCACTGACCACATGCAGAATTCATAAGATTTCACAGACTCCTGTCATTGTCATGGAAAAGGCCTCTGTAGAAATTAAAATACAACTCAGACCGCTTTGTGATACACTGAATTCAATCAGAAGTCATTTAAATATGGAGATCAATGGTCACAGGGGACAGTTTGGAAAAATAAAAATTCAGGAAAGAAGAAAGTCATAAATTGTTTAACAAAACTTAAGCATCATGGTTACACGTTATGTTGTCTCTGAGGCTTCCAAGTCAACAGTAGGCTATGAGTATTTAGTTTTGGGGGAGTCAAAAGTTAAATGCAGATTTTCAACTACATGAGCAGTTGGCATCCCTAACTTCTACATTGTTCAAGGATCAACTGTTATCAACATCGTTGGAATTATAAAGGAACACCTAAATTGTCAAAATTTTGAACTACCGTGATAAAGGGATATGCAATTTGCACATATTTGAGACATACTCTACATATTCTTGTCTGATCTTTCCCAAATAGTATTCTTGTATTTCACTGCCTTTGCTCACTTTCTGCTCCTTATAGAATAATACTTCAATTTCTTAATCTAATATCTAAGATCCTCGACCATCTGGATCAAGCCAAATTCTCCAACTCAAACTTTATTCCTAGGCTTGAACCTGTATCTCTGGTCAGACAGGCTAGCTGTCCTTTAACCATTTCCACCTGAAATCTTTGAATGGAAACTTTGTCCTACTTAGAATGCCCTTACCATGACCCTATTTTACCAAATATTTGCAGTTTTTAATATACTCAGCTATATTTCATTTTACTCATTTCTAGAAATATTTATCAGAAATATGTCTTCTAGCAGCTCAGAGCTAGAAAAAATACTGCTAAGTAGAGTACAGTTTGGTAGTCGCTTAAATTCACAAGTTTCCTACATCCCATTACAGGTGGACATTAACTCAGTCTTGTGGTATGTCCAACCTAATAAACTCTACGATAACCTCTATGATGTTTTTGGAATTGCCTCTGTGTGTGTTTGTGTGCAAAAGGCGGGGGGAGAGAGAAAGAGAAAATGGATCTTACCATTTGGACTTGATGTAAGTGTAAATAATCATTGAAAAAAAGGAATGCTTAATAGCCACCCTACCTTCCACTAAAACCATCCTCTTTCATTAATTTTGACAAGCAAAGGAAGCATGCAGTAAAACTGGTAAAAGCCACAGTATTGGTTCTATTTTGGTCTCAACTCTATGCAGGATTACTTTCTCTAGAAATTCCAATTGATGATTAGTCAGATTTTACTTGACCATTTTCAGTGATGAACAGTTTAGCTCTTTTTGAAGCATCATGGCTATGATAGGATAGCTCTAATTGTTAGAAAGATCTGCTTTACATCTAGTTGAAATATCCTTCTTGAATCTTTCAAATGTTGATCTTGGTATGTCTTTCTAAAAGATCTCAGAAAAAGTGTAATACCTATTCCAACTGAGAACCTTTCATACGTTTGGGGACAGACAACTCCTTAGCCTTCAGTTTTCTCTTTAAAATTTTCAGTTACTTTTAGCCTTACAATTATGATATGGTTTTCGGAAATCTCACCATTCTACCCCATGGTGATACTCATATTTTTCAGCATAGTACCCAAATTTTACTCATTTAACAGTTAGTTATTGTTCATCTACCATAGGCCACGTAGCGTGCTACATGTGAGGATTCACAATGAAATGTGTTGGAGTTTGTGCTAGCAGAAATACAGGATATTTTAGAAGCACATAGTAAGAGCACATCACGCAGTCAGTAGGCTTAATGGAGAAAAAAGGTTGTGGAGAAACTTGGGGAAAAAAAAAAAAGGCAGGGAAGACCAACCATTCAAGACAAAGGTGAAAACAGTGACAAAGACTCAGAAGTAGGGCGAGGCATTGAAGATTCAAGGAACTGAAAGGAGTCCAGTATGATGCAGCAAGGAATGGCATTGCATGGGGGTGGAGATCAAGTAGGCACTATGTTGGGGGGTACTATAAACATTTTTAAGGAATTATGATTAGAAACCACCAAACAGAAGAGCTCGCATGCTCAGATTTTATTCTAGAAAGGTCTCTGAGGCTGCAAAGAATTGGTATATGGGAGAAAGTCTGAGTGCATGACGAGTCAGTGGACTTGCTCAATTGGATGGCAGAGAGGGAGGTGGTGATAAAAAAAAAAGTAGAGCACATTTGCAGAGGAATGGAGAAAGGTGATGAGTTCAGAATGGAACACATTACTTATAGTGGATAAAATAAATAGCTCTCATTCTAATTCCATACGGAATATGAATAACATTACTGGAAGTAATGCCTCAATAATGGAGCCACTGGTATTAAAAATCAATTTACTAGAGCCTCTTAAGAGTAAGCACAATGTGCTTATAAGGAAATGTTTACCGAGTAATTACTATCTTAATAATGTTAGCAATATATCTACTATAGGCTCAGTATAACTACCTGAAAAACAATTATTGCTCTTAATCATTAGAAAACACCAATTCGACACCATACATCACTAGTCAGGCAATTAAGATTAACTACTCACATCTACTTATCTGCTGAGTCACTAACATGCTACCAGACAATCTAGGGGATGGGTGTTATCCTACCTCTGACAGCTGTTCCCTATGCATGGGCTCCAAGAAATAACTAATCCTAAATTGCATGACCTCAGTTCAACACATCTATTTAAATTCAAAGTGCAATTAGAACATTTCTTATTCTTCTTCTATGAGTTTTATGTCCTTCTCATTTTTGATGTTTAGCCAAGTGAGCATGTGTTGCTAAACAAGTTATCTAAGTATGAATCTTGAAAGTTTTGAAGATGTGGGAAGTCAGAAGCAGCAAATTGTTTCAATGTGTAAGTAAGGGCATTTGTTATACTCCATATAAACACACATATTTTCTATCATTTGTGTTATTTGTTCCATTATTGTCAGGTCTCAAGTAAATGCCTAACTACACTATCTACTTTGTCATTCTCTTATTCTCAGTCCATTCTACCTCCACCTTAGAAAAATTCTATGTCTAGAAGCATGGTATAATAAAAAGATGTACTCTTTGGAACCAGAAAGGCCTAGGCCTGAATCCCATCTCTTGTCACTTACTGAGTTTTGTGGCTTTAAGTTAGTCACCCATCCTCTTCGAGCTTCAATTTGCTCACATATAAAATATAATTAATAATATCTACCCCACAGAGTTGTTTTGAAGATGAAAGTAATGAATGAAAATGTTTAGCATGTCATCAGAGTATTAGAGCCAATAGCACTAAGAGTACACCATTACTATTTTCGGGGCACCTGGGTGGCACAGCGGTTAAGTGTCTGCCTACGGCTCAGGGCGTGATCCCGGCGTTATGGGATCGAGCCCCACATCAGGCTCTTCTGCTATGAGCCTGCTTCTTCCTCTCCCACTCCCCCTGCTTGTGTTCCTTCTCTCGCTGGCTGTCTCTATCTCTGTCAAATAAATAAAATAAAATCTTTAAAAAAAAAAGAGTACACCATTACTATTTTAGATTGTTGATGCAAGAATATGTGTGCTTTACTTTCCTCAAATGGAAATCCTGTCAATATAGTCACTGTACTTACTGGTTGTGTTTAATGGTGATTTTAAGAATTGGGAGGATGAAGTGTCCCAAAAAAATACTGATTAAGATTGAGGAACTGGCAATTCCAAAAACTACTGAAAGAGAATTTTGACTGATATCTTTTATTATCGCCTAGGATTTTACAAAACAAAATAAGAACAATGATACTTGAAAGTAAGGCTTTAGTTATGAAAGATCAAAGACATTTACTTCGATCTTCACTGGAACCTTCTGAGGATTCTTTAAAAATACTGTCTTTTAATTTCTTAGAATATAAGGATTAGATGAGGGAGACTAAAAGGGGCTTTCAAGTTAATCAGATCTGCACAAATGGTCTTCAGCACTGAAGGAATAAGAAGACTTTAAAAAAAAGAAGTGCTATGTTAGCCAGTTTGTCTGTATCTGCTGGTGACACCCATCTGGTTCTCAGTATTGAAGGATAAATGTTATTGTTGAATGTGAACAGAACTGCATGGACTAATTTAAAAATTGTCTTTAAAATTTCCTGACGTCTTTTCTGTCTAATCTCTTCTTTTGTTAACAGCAGCCTTGAGTTTTAAGCCGTTTATTCTGTAAGGCAGATATGCTGACACATGCATGTGAGGTCATGCACCATTGAGTGAAATACAAAGAAGCTGAAACCCAACCTTCCACATGAACCATTATTGAAAGATTTGGGGTATTACAAAAAAAAAAAAAGCAAGAAGCTTAATGTTTTGAGCAATGATCAAAGTCAAACCATGGGCTAAAGAAATATTGCAATATCAGGATCTGAACTGGCTAACCTGGCTTGTCTCAGTGCTTGTTAATGATTTTCAGAGTACTCATCATATTAATCTTTATTTTTTTTTAAAGATTTTATTTTATTTATTTGACAGAGATAGAGACAGCCAGCGAGAGAGGGAACACAAGCAGGGGGAGTGGGAGAGGAAGAAGCAGGCTCATAGCAGAGGAGCCTGATGTGGGGCTTGATCCCATAACGCCAGGATCACGCCCTGAGCCGAAGGCAGATGCTTAACCGCTGTGCCACCCAGGCGCCCCCATCATATTAATCTTTAAAATGAGGATGCAGGGTACAAATTTTCTTCTTCAAAAGGAATATTTATTAGGTTGTTGTCTATATTATCATGTTTTATCTATAGAAATTGTTTTTTGTTACCTTATTTATGCGGCAGCAACAAGGGAATGATTAAAAACAAAAACAAAACAAACTGTATACTAGGATTCAGGAAATCTGGATATTGATTTCAAGTCTGACCTGATCTCCCTAAATGAAAGAATTAATCACTTCATGTCTTTGAGCATCATTTTCTGTATCTATGAAATGAAGAGATTTGATGAGATGATATCGTCTCTGTATCAAAATTTAACAATTTTATGGTTATTGTTGTATATATACACATATACATACACAGATATTTATCATATGCACAGATATTCTAGCACACTATATAACTGGTTGCTCATTATGTTCCATCATCCAATGACTGTTTACTATGGTTTAATTATTTTAGAAAATACCAATACCATTAATACCTCAGTTACATTTCCTTAAAATCCAAATGTCATTAAATATCCAATTGAAATTCTGCTCAAAGCCTGAGCATCATATGAGAGACCGCTTGAACACAGATCCCAAAATATGCAGTGTATATAATGCCTTGTAAAGAATTCTATGCTTTTGAGAATAATGCCATTTCGGGGCTTATGATGGTAAAATAAAAGAAAACTAGACAATAAGCATTCTTGTCCTCACTTCCACTAACCAAGTAACTTCAATAAGGCACTTTGCCTTTATTTTCTCAGTTCCGGCTTTTTCCCATTACTCAATAAAGGTATAATGCCTGGAGACTATGAGTTTTACCTGGACTTAATGAAAAATGTAGGGTCTAAAAATTTTAAATGGACTTAGTTTATGTATTTTAAAATATTTCAAAATATTGGGGCACCTGGGTGGCTCCGTTGGTTAAGCATCCACCTTCAGCTCAGGTCATGATCCCAGGGTCCTGGGATCGAGCCCCATATTGGGCTCCCTGCTCAGTGGGGATTCTGCTTCTCCCTCTCCCTCTGCCTGTCTCCCTAGCTTGTGCTCTCTCATTCTCTCTCTGAAATCAATCAATCAATCAATCAAAATCATAGAGGAGAACATAGGCTGTAACCTCTTCGACATCAGCCACAGCAACTTCTTTCATGACACGTCTCCAAAGGCAAGGGAAACAAAGGAAAAAATGAACTTTTGGGACTTCATCAAGACAAAAAGTTTCTGCACAGCAAAGGAAACAGTCATCAAAACAAAGAGGTAACCCACAAAATGGGAGAAGATATATGCAAATGAAACTAAGATAAAAGGCTGGTATCCAAGATCTATAAAGAACTTCTCAAACTCAATACACGAGAAACAAATAATCAAATCAAAAAATGGGCAGAAGATATGAACAGACACTTTTCCAATGAAGACATACAAATGGCTAACAGACACATGAAAAAATGTTCAAAATCATTAGCCATCAGGGAAATTCAAATCAAAACCACACTGAGATACCACCTTACGCCAGTTAGAATGGCAAAGATAGACAAGGCAAGAAACAACAATTGTTGGAGAGGATGTGGAGAAAGGGGATCCCTCCTACATTGTTGGTGGGNTAAATCAAAACCACATTGAGAAACTACCTTATGCCAGTTAGGATGGCAAAAATAGACAAGGCAAGAAACAAAAATTGTTGGAGAGGATGTGGAGAAAGGGGATCCCTCTTACACTGTTGGTGGGAATGCAAGTTGGTACAGCCACTCTGGAAAACAGTGTGGAGGTCCCTTAAAAAGTTAAAAATTGAACTACCCTATGACCCAGCCATTGCACTACTGGGTGTTTACCCCAAAGATACAGACGTAGTAAAGAGAAGGGCCATATGCACCCCAATGTTCATAGCTGCATTGTCCACAATAGCCAAATCATGGAAGGAGCCGAGATGCCCTTCAACAGATGACTGGATTAAGAAGCTGTGGTCCATATATACAATGGAATATTACTCAGCTATCAGNCGGTCCCTCAAAAAGTTAAAAATAGAGCTACCCTATGACCCAGCAATTGCACAACTGGGTATTTACCCCAAAGATACAGATGTAGCGAAGAGAAGGGACATATGCACCCTGATGTTCATAGCAGCATTGTCCACAATAGCTAAACTCTGGAAGGAGCCAAGATGCCCTTCAACAGATGAATGGATTAAGAAGCTGTGGTCCATATATACAATGGAATATTACTCAGCTATCAGAAAGAACGAATTCTCAACATTTGCTGCAACATGGACGGCACTGGAGGAGATAATGCTAAGTGAAATAAGTCAAGCAGAGAAAGACAATTATCATATGATTTCTCTCATCTATGGAACATAAGAACTAGGAAGATGCCCTTCAACAGATGAATGGATAAAGAATGTGGTCCATATTACAACGGAATATTACTCAGCCATCAGAAAGAACAATTACCCAACATTTGCAGCAACATGGATGGAACTGGAGGGAGATTATGCTAAGTGAAATAAGTCAAGCAGAGAAAGACAATTATCATATGGTTTCACTCATTTGTGGAACATAAGGAATAGCAGGGAGATTTGGACTCTGGGAAACAAACTGAGAGGTTCAGAGGGGAGGGGGGTAGGGGATTGGGATAGGCCAGTGATGGGTATTAATGGGCACATATTGCATGGAGCACTGGGTGTTATATGCAAACAATGCATCATGGAACACTATATCAAAAACTAATGATGTACTGTATGGTGACTAACATAACAAAATAAAAAAAATTTTTAAAAATCATTAAAAAAATAAAAAATAAAAATAAATAAAATAAAATATTTCAAAATATAAATCAATGTATTTGAATACATTTTTATAAAATATAATTTCAGTTAGTTATTTGCGAACCAAAGAATGTAGTTATAAATAAACTGTAGTTTATGTGAGCTATGAGTATATATGATATGCTTGGTATAATAGGATAGACACCTCCAAGTCACTGCTCATACCTTTGGTAAAGGCACATTGGTAGAGGGCAACAGAATCAATGCCTTCAAAGGACATAATCAAAGGATTATGTTCATTTGTTTAAATGCTGTTATTATAATTCTTGATGGTTTGCAATCAAAGAAAACTTAGAAAATATTTTGTGATAATTTTACCTTTGAAAATAGTAGGGCAAATCATAAGGTTTTTGGAGTAAGACAGTTCTAGGTTTTGGTAAGATAGTTTCTAGCTCAGTGGTTAAGCGTTGGACTCTTGGATTTTGGCTCAGGTTGAGATTCTCTCTTCCTCTCCCTTCTGCCCGTCCCCCTGCTCTTGTGTGATCGCTCTTTCTCCATCTCTCGCTCTAAAATAAATAAATAAAATATTAAGAGAAAAAGATAGTTCCAAGTTTGTATCTCAGTTTTACCACTTAGTAGTTAAGTTTCTTTACCTGGAAAACAGTACAGGTTTATTCATCTCATGTGAATATTATGTGAGGGTTAAATGAAATAATAGCGATTAGCACACGGTAGTTTCTTAAAGAAATATTAGTTTCCTTTATTAAACAAAATTTGATCAATTTGGCATTTTTAAAAAAATTATATAATTAAAATTATTAAGTAATATAAATTATATATATAATATTTGGAAGAGAAACTGATTCTTATTCTCCTATTCTTATTGGCTAAAACATGTTAACATTCCAGCTTCTTTAAATCATCATTTAGTCAGACTAAGTATCTAGTTTTGTATTTTGTTTCTGATAACTGTTAACAGTCCGGGTTCCTGATTATATGGTTAACTGCACTTCTCTATTAACCGCCTAAAAGTGGCTAGACATCTGTTTAATTTTTGTGTCAATGTATAGTCTAAGTGGCTAAAATACTAAATTTGTGTGATTCATAGCCAAATTTCTAATAGAGAACTAAAGTTTTAACCTCACTTTCATCCATAATCCAAAAGGAATCTTTCCTTGACATCATGAATATATGACAGTATACAGTCTATCCATCTTTGCAGAGGTTTAACCATCTTAGAAGTCTGCCAAATACTTGGTAGGCTAACAGGTCTTATAAGTTTCCACTAAAGGTAAGCATTCCAAGTGGATCAACTATATCTTTACGGTATTTATTTATTTAATTCATATGAATTTATTCATAAATTAATAAATCAATTAAGAAAAAAGCTACATTTCTGGAAGCACATAAAAGTAATCAAGGTATGTCAATACATTTTGGAGTTAATAATTTATGTTTTGTGGATAACACAGTTCGTAGAGTTCTAGTCTAGGTCTGCTTCCAATTTGTTATGGTACTTAGCAGGTTAATAAACCTGTCTAGGCACTTGGTTTGCTCATATATAAAATGAAGGAGTGTTTTAGTTATTACCTTTGATGAGATGAGACTAGTATGGGCTTTCAGAGTCAAGGCTAAGTCCAGATCAGGGTCTTGCTAGGGTTTAGATCCTAGGCAAGTGTGAGGAAGATACTGGAAGTTTATTCAACAGAGCAGATTTGAGGTATAATGAAGGAGAGGAGAGAAAGCAAAATCTCTGTGCAAATCTGACATCAAAGATAAAATGTTCACACCTGTGTGTGCATGTATGTGCATGTACATACATATGAACGCTCATATTCAGGAGAGGGGGTATGGAAGCAAAAAAAAATTTATTTGTCCATTATACCTCAATAAAGCTGGGGGGAAAGATGAAAAAGGCAATTGAGAAAAAAAAAAAAAAAAAAGAAAAGCAAATTGGGTGGAGGTTTCCAGAAGGCTACAGCAGATCCCTAAAGTGAAGGTTGTGTGTTGCTTCACTGGAGTTCTTGTGAATATCCTGCTTAGCTATAGGTGGGGAAAAAACTTTTGTACAAAAACCCAAATGAAAGTTACATAATGCAAAGTAAATATGCCATCACAGAAATTCTTTAAATAAACTCTCAGAGTTGTGCCAAAGTATTCTTTAATCTCTTACAGAACTATACATTTTGACTCTTTAAACGATTATCCAGTTATCTTTTCTTATTGCTGAATTCAAGATTATCAAAATAGTTTTTTCATTTCACCCTCATTTTTTATCCTACTTACTACAAAATTCATACTACTTTCTCCTTGTCACTGTTCTTGCCCATATGGCTTGGATTTTCATACAAATGAAAAATGAGTGATGTTGGAATGGGACAGGATAGAGGTATTTACAGTTGCTCAAATCTCATGACTCTAGAACAGACCTCATTTAATTCAACTTGATCGTAAACTTCTGGAAAACAGTTCTGTGTCTTGTTGATCTTGGATCTACTCTTCACGGACTGCAGCATTGCACTTGCACACTGGAATGTTAACATTTAGAGATGTACAGAATTGAAAGAATTTTTCTTTTACTCATTTATTCAATAAACGAATAAGCTTTGAATACTGACCACATGTTCTAGGCATTTGAAGATACAGTGGTGAAGTGATGCATTCTTTTGAGATCCACATTCTAGTGGGAACTAGTAGGAGAATAGGGTCATTCTTTGAAGTCTAAGAAGGACTTAGTGAAATCTTTATTCCAATATGAAGTTTCTGTGAGTTTGTGTTTCATATAAGAGATATGAGTTAAAATGTATAGCCTGTGCTGTATTTGGCAAAAGACATTCATTCACCTCCATGTTTATTACCAAATGCACTGCTTTCATTGAAACTAACATATTGAAAACCTTTGTGGTCTCAAAATAGATGTGTGATACTGAAGTTCTAGATTTCTGGGATAAGTCACCAAAAAGAAAAATAATGCTCTTTCATTTTGTACTTTAAGCCAATGTACTGTTTATATTGATGAATGGCTGTTATTCTGAGTTAATGTTAGTGAAAAGGAAATGGTTATAGTTCAAGTATTTTGAGACTTTATGTCCATTCAGACTAATCAATAATAACCATTTCTACTGATTTCTCTCAAATTTTGCTTTTGTGTTCCTATTCAATATTTAAAGAAAAAAATGGACAGTAATGTGAAAAAATGATTTCACACTGTATAGCTTTTGGTTGTAATGATATACCTAAATTAAGCCAAAATAGGAGCACCTAGGTGGCTCAGTAAATTAAGCATCTGTCTTCGGCTCAGGTCAAGCCCCACGTTTGGCTCCCTGCTCAGCAGGAAGCATTCTTCTCCCTCTCCCTCTGCTTCCCACTCTCCCTGCTTGTGCTATCTCTCTCTAATAAAAAAGTAAAATCTTTAAATAAATAAAGCCAAAATAAAAATATTGAGAATGCAATAGTTCAGTTTTTGTGCTACATGTGCTAGATAAAATAGATCGCAAGATTCAATTTGAGAGCTTACAAACTAGTTTTAGGAAATGAGAAGTTAGAACAAATGATAGAGGTGAAAAACAACATAGTTACATTAAGACAGAAGACGATTCATTATTTAATGAATGATGTCAACAGTATATGCTTTAACAGTTCCGAGGAGTGAGAACACTCATGATGCTCTTCAAGTTGACTTTAAGGAGTAGTGAGAGTTTCATTCCAGGCATATCTTTATGGAGGTAGAATGTGTGAAGTTGATTGCTCAGGTCAACTGGACTGAAGCAGATGGTTAACACAGAAGACTAATGAGAATTTAGGTATGTGGGAACCAATGTGTAGAGGTGCTAGAATGAGTAATTCTTTTTTTTTTTCATGAATTTGAAGGCCTAATATTGTTCAAATATCCATGCTTACCCCAAGCAAACTACAGATTCAATGCAATTCCTAACAAAATTAAAATAGCATTTTTTACAGAAATAGAAAAAAAATCCTAAAATTCACATGGAACCACAAAGGATACTTTACAGCCAAAGCAATCTTGAAAAAGAACAAAGTTGGAAGTGTCCCAGTTTCTGATTTCAAAACATATTACTATGCTATAGTAATTAAAATAGCGAGGAACCGGCATAATGACAGACAGTAAAACAATGGAACTAATAACCCAGAAATAAACCCAAACATATACAGTCAACTGATCTTTGACAAGGGTGTCAAGAATAAACAATGGGGAGGGGATGGTCTCTTCAACAAATGGTGCTGGGAAAACTGGAGATCCACCAAATTCCTAGAATACATAGGGGAGAAGCTTCATAACATTGGTCATGGCGATGAGTTCATGGCTATGAGACCACAGGCATAGGCAACAAAAGCGAAAACAGATGAGCAAGACTAGATCAAACTAAAAAGCTTCTACACAGCAAGAAACCAAATGGGAGAAAATATCTGCAAACAACATCGGATAAGGAGTTGATATCCATATTATACAAGGAACTTCTATAGCTCAACAGAAAAGACAAGACACGCAAAACAAACAAAATAACCCACTTTAAAAATGGGCACAGGGGCGCCTGGGTGGCACAGCGGTTAAGCATCTGCCTTTGGCTCAGAGCGTGATCCGGCGTTATGGGATCGAGCCCCACATCAGGCTCCTCTGCTATGAGCCTGCTTCTTCCTCTCCCACTCCCCCTGCTTGTGTTCCCTCTCTCGCTGGCTGTCTCTATCTCTGTCGAATAAATAAATAAAATCTTTTAAAAAAAATAAAAATAAAAATGGGCACAGGACTTGGATAAACATTTCTCCAAAGAGGAGATACAAATGGCCAACAGGTACATGAAGAGATGCTTAACATGCCTAATCATCGGGAAGCTGGAAATCAAAACCACAATAAGATATCACCTCATACCTGTAAGGATGGCCATTATTCAAACAAACAAAGAAAACAATGTTAGCTCAAATGTGGAGGGAAGGAACCCTTGTACACTGGTGGTAGGAATATAAATTCCAGCCATAGAATGAGTAATTCTTAGTTGGTCTTGCAAAGTGGGAATTATTGGTATTATATGAGCAAGAGCATGTTGTAATCAAATGAAGCTCAGACTTGCAGCACAAGTACAGAAAGGGGAACAGCAGGATGGTCATTTGGGAGACCAGCGGAGGAATAAGTGATAAGGTTCTAAACTGGGCAATGGCAAAGTAATGGATTGTGAAAGACAAAGTTGTGCGGTGTTGAGGAAAATTAATTTATCCCTTGAATTCTTGATTGCCTGAATGAGTATGTGATGAGGAAGCTCAGAGAGTAAAGCAGGGCTCCAATAGAGGGACTGGGTGACCTGGAGGAGGGAAATAATTTTGCAGTAAAAATGAAGTTAATCATAAATGCAAAAGTAATGGTTATGTAGCTGCATTATAACACATTAAACTAATTCATAGACTATATGTAACATACACATTGCCGATGTTTTATGTATATTATAGTTATAGCCATAACCCAAATTCAAAAATAAAGCCAAATGATAAAGTCTATTTAAAAATGAGATTCTTTAAAAACGTAGAGTTTTGTATTGTCATAGAGGCAGCTTGAAGTTTCCTAGGTCTTCCCAACTTATGGATGTAGATATGACCTTATTTATAATTCCTAAAATTCCCTTGTGTAGTAGCCATTGCCTGCTAATGTGGGTTCTCCAGCTTCAAGCAAAGTGCTTTCCCTAATCAAATATTTTCTTAGATCCCTTGGGTGAAGCATCACATGTGTACCACTTCTCATTATTTTTACTGCTTCACTGCTTTACTGCTGCTTTACTGCTTTACTGCTGCACAGTTGCTACTACTTTGAACTCTTTCAACTACCAGGCACATTTTTTTTGTTTGTTTGTAGCCACCCTCTGCCCTGAGCCGCCTGGTGATTCAATGGTACCATGCTTTGTTTGGTCAAAAATGCTTTTCTCAGGGAGCCTGGGTGGTTAAGTGTCTGACTCTTGATTTCGGCTCAGGTCAGATTTCAGCTCAGGTCATGATCTCGAGGTCATGAGACTGAGCCCTGAATCCAGCTCTGCGCTGAGTGTGAAGACTGCTTAAGATTCTGTCTCTCTCTCCCTCCTCTCTAAAAAAAAGAAAAGGAAAAAAAAAAAAGCCTCTCTCTTCTTGGCCTTATCCTAATAGTGGGGCTCTGAAATACTTAGAAGTGAAGTATCTCTTTCAGGTTTTAGTTACAGCTCCTTTCCCCATTTTTGGATGAGGAAATGAGTTCAGAGAAATTGAGTAGTGTGGCAGATGCTCTGTGAAAAATTAGTGGCAGAGCTGGGATTCAAACTCAGATCTGACTGCAAACCCTGTACTCTTAACCACAGAATTTTTAATAATTATGAATGTCAGGCAGTATCATAAGACAGCATAGAAATAAGCTCTGGGGAGCAGATCCAGAGGCTTATTAAATCAACAAGACAGAAACAGAAACCCCTGAACTGAAGCCAAGCTTAGTCACTAATTTGATGAAGTTTTCTTCAAGGTAGACAATGACATGTAGATACATCTCTGTAACAGCAACTTAATATATCAGATACAGTAAATAATTGAGATGCTTAAGAAACCAGTTCCCTAAAAATATGAGCATGCTGAAACTGGTTTAAACAAATTAGATGTATGTTTGACATTTAACATTGAAAACTCACTAGAAATTCAATTAGTTCTCAGATTAGAGCATGAGATTGCAGACAACTGAAGGAAAGATTGAAAGGACTACAATCCCCCATAGGTATTTAAATGAAAGTAGCATTATTTTGATTTTTGATTTGAAAAATTGTTTTAATATATCCATAAATATTCATATTATAAGTCTTCATAGGAAACCTGAGGTAAATAAATAATACATTTTAATTTCTATATTACCATTGTATAGAATTAGAGGAAAGAAAAGGAATATCTTAAGTAATAAAAATTATTAGATTCTAGATTTGGGGGATAAGAATAAGACTATACAACCTGTACTTTTCTATCTCTTTTTCTCTCTGAGAACCACCTAAGGGTTCTTCCTAATCATGAGGGACCTAAGGGTAAAGGGAAACATTTGAAGAAAGCTAAAGTAGAATAAATGGCCCCTTGAGGTCCTTCCCACCCTGAACACTGTTTTGCATGTTTCCTCCGACAGCCTAAGAGGAAATCATAACTCTTCTCAACATGTAGTTTCTCCTTCTATTCTTGGATTATTTTCTTTTTATTAAAGACCTTAGTCCCCCATCCTCTGGTATCTTTACCCTCTTCCTTTCGTCAGCCTTGTAACGTGAATAGGAGCCTATATCTTAAGATGATGAGAACCCTTGTCCTGACCTTGGCTAACCCTTTCTATATATTACTTGATTTCTCTCTGGCTGTTTATGACTCACTTTTCAAATGTTAGCCTGCCCTTGCTTTTAGATTCTCTTTAGTTACTCAACCCAGTTCTGTGTGGCTTTCACTAAGTCATCTAAGGTCACTTTATCCAAACACACTTGAATTTTTTCTGTGCTTATCTTTCTCAATCTCTCAGCTACTTTTGAAACTATTAATAATTCTCTTCTCAAAATTCTCTCTACCTTGGGCTTTTGTGATTCCATACCCTTCTTTTCTTTCCTGGCCAGGATGACTACTCTTTCTCAGTATTGTTGACTGGTAGCTCTTTGTTCCTACCACCCTCAACAAATGGTGGTTTTCCAGGGCTCAAATGTTTACTCTTTACTCCGCTTCAGAATGAGTGTCACCAACTGCACGTCTGTCAGCTAACTATAGTTTATCCCTTCAGCATTTACCAATTTAACTAACAATCACATTTAATACAAATGATTGTGTTACCCTCTACATGTTGACAGATTTACAGGGTGAGATTGCTTGACAAATGGCAGGGAGCTAATCAATGTTTGTGGATTGTATTTCCACTTTAAAATAATTCAGTCTTTGAAAAGTATGAATTTTCCAAATATACTCCAAATTTAGAGTTTTGTAAATGGAAAATGTATCATTCTAATTGTTTTTGTTCTAAAGATTTTCTGGGATATATCTGTTTGAGAGATATGCCTGAACTTGAATGGCACCCTAAAACTTATAGTTCCAAAATATTTTTGAAATGAATTTTTAAAAAAATAGCCTGCAGTACATTTACATCACAGACATAATAGAACTGTATATTTTGACAATTTCCTGATAGTGGCAGTAAAGATTTGTTCTAATAAGATCAGTACAATCTCATCATTCCCCAACTAGTGAAAGTCAAGTGTCTTAAGGAAAGGACACAGGAGAAACCAGCTGTGAACTTCAGCAGAGAAAACCAACATTTTTTTTTTTTAATGCCAAGGGTGCCTTTCTAATAATACAAAATATGTAAACCTTAGAGTAAGCAAAGTACATAATTTTGATGCAGACCATATGGGTTGAGGTTACAGGGACACATTTTAATGCAATATAAAGCATTACATTATAACAGTCAAAGTCTCCACCATGGGAAATGTGAGTTGGAATGGAAGTGAATCTTCTGTAACTCAAGCAGAATTCAGATGACTATGTCTCAGAAATGTAGTAGCAAAGAGCCCTCCATTACTTAAAGAGGAGGTAGAGAATAGATTCTTAAAAGGTTGCTTCTAGCTGTTATAATCTATCACTATGGCACAAGTCATCTAACCTTCTCTATTAAATAAGAGGGCTGGGAATACCTGAAGGAGTGAACCAAGTAGCCTGTCAGAGGAGGCCATCTGATCCAGTCAGGAACAGGGGCTGGGCTGCCACAGACCTGGAGACTCCAGACTGGGAATGGGACCCTACTCCGACGGCAGCTCCCAGCCTTGCTGGCCCAATAAAGGACTCTGGAAGTGAAAAAAAAAAAAAAAGATTTTAGAATCTCTAATACAGGAAAGGGGTTGTTAGTTATTTATTTTTGCTTTTTTAAACTTCTGGAAAGGAGAATAATTAGGCAGAAGAAGTTAATGAGGTAAAATAAAGTCAGATAAAGGGGAAATTAGTAAACTCTAGAAAGTATCAGGAAGTTACTTATTCCTTCCCAGAAAAAAAGAAAATGGTTATTGCAAAAATGGACCAACATTTTAGATATCAGGGCTACTCATTGGTATACTGTAAATGATAAATATGTATTTGTAAATGAGAAGGTCAGAAATAGCAAGAGGAGGAGAGACCACAATTTAAAAGTTGTAAGTTAATATGGTTTACAGTCAGCATTAGCTTATAAGACAGACTCTACAATGGGTTGTCAATGAATAACTTGTAGGTAGATCTTTCTTCTAGTCTTTTTCTAAACTATATGTTTTCTTGAGAAATATTAAACAGAATTAGTAACAATGTTTAATGAATTTATTCTATTATTTAAATGAAGCAGATAATTTAATTAAAGAAATCCTTACCGTAAACTGTAGGAAACAAATTGATGAAAAATTTTTGGTTAATACAGTTTTTGCACTTAGATCAATTTACATTTTCAATGAATTTCAAAATGTATTTTGAACCTCTGTGCTAGGCCCTGGGAGAAAATCAGAGATAAAGAAACTGTAACTCATAAACCTGGGTAAAGACAGTTTAATAGAGCTGCATTAGTTTCTGTACCTTCTCAGTTCTTCATTAAAAAAAAAAAGTAAAACCAGCAAGAAAATAATAAGGTAAAAACTAGCTGTACCTAAAAGAGTAAAATCACATGCCATGAACTTTAAAAAGTGGCAGCCAAGAAAAGAAATAGATGATTCCATCCTAACTCAGAGTAGCTCCTCATTTCCCCTTCATCCTCAACCCCATCCCCATAAGTGGTACAATAATACATCCTGGTTTTTACCTAAAACTTCAATTTGGAGACATCTCTATTCAGGGCATCTGATAAAAGTCATGGGGAAGAAAATAAAACCCTGAAGAGTAGAAAGCTGTTATCCACTACTATAAAATCTCAGGATCTCAGCAGAAGCTTGAAAACCCATTAGAGATCATCATATTCAGGCTTACATTTATAATGGGAAGAATAAGGATGTCACCCTTATGAATAACATACATTGCTAACTGATGGGGTAAACCCTAAGGTGGGGAATTTAATAAGATGTTGAAGAAATAGCAGAGCCAAGACCAATGGAGCTCTCCCTCTCTGCTCTTCCGCTATTAAATCCTTAAGTTATATAAAAGTAGACATAAAAATCCCCAGTTCTCCACTGTAAGTTGGCAAGAAGGTAAGTCAGATGGAAAGTGGGAATTTTATCAAGAAGAATGATAAACAGTTTATCATATGAAAAAAAAGATATAGAATGGCAATTTTGTAAACATAATACAGAGAAAAAATAAACACCGCAATGCACATTGCTAAATACAGATGAAGAAGCCAGTATGGAAGAATATATTATGCAAAGAACAGAAGAAAATTTCCTCATCAATGCTTAATAATACAAAAATACTTAGTAACAATGTGACTATCATGGTCCCACAGCTAAAACTTGAGATGATAAGAAGAGAGAATAAAATAAAAGGGAGACTATAGGCCAGCAGGCCACCACTAAAGGACTGCTGAATACAATAGAAACGAAACATAATAAGCAAGCCAAAAGTGGAATTTCTAATACAGAGAAAAAGCTTGAGATACTGTGGATTTATGCAAAGGGAAAAGACAGATGGAAACAATTAGAAAAAAGAGAGGGCAAAGACAATCCAACTTAAGGACAATTGGTCTCACCCCCCACCCCCCCACCCCCACCAAAGGAAAATGAAATAAGAAACCCCAAGTTATACTAGCAAATTTTTAATTATACTAATGGAAGAAATGATTGAAGATTGAAAGGGCATTTGATGATCCAATAAAAGCTTTGCAGTGTGACTAAGATAAAATAATATTAGTATTAAATTATTGCAATTCAATAATAAATGATTTTTCTGATGGGCAGGCATATAAAGAAAATTGTTCTTTCTCACAACACCAGTAAATTACAGAAGGTGGTAGGGGCAATATCTACATAGCTCTAAAGTAAAGTGTAACTCAACATATTTACTCTAGCCAAATTATCTCAGTATATCAAAGTATGGATATTCTCAAACATACAAGAATTCAGAAAGAGTTTCTCTTAGGTCTTCTGAAAAAAGCAATTAATAATGATAACCAGCTAACTCAAAGAGAAATTAAAACAAAAAATATTCAGGATGAAGAAACTGTTATGTTTGCAAGCATCTATATATTCTTATAATTAAGGTTAATCAACTATGTTTTGAAAAATTTGTAAATTTTACAAATCCTGAAATAAAAGAATTAGAACCAAAAAATTCAGAACTTCAGTAGTTTGAGGAAAAATAAAAGTTCTAATTTCTTCATTTTCATAGTATAGTCAATTGAGAATAACTATACTTGAAATACTAGTTAAAATAATGATCTCTACTACCTTTTATTTTCATAATGTTAGAGTGATCTTTAAAGAGCTATTACCTCTTTGATGAAAAAAAACGTATTTGAACTGTACCAACTTCTAAATTTTACCTCAGTATCTCTTCCTTCCATTACATTGTAGAAATATTAGAGTACCTTTTAAAATTAGAAAACTGTCAAACATATACTGATGACTTCTAAATCAGTGTCTTGATCCAAAAATACTGCCTGATCTTCGGATGTCTATGTTTAAAAATTGTCTAGACATTTCATTTTGGGTGTCCCAGAGGCATATCAAACTTAGCATATCAGAAAGCAAATTTATCACTTCCTTGCATTTCCCCAAATCTACCCCTTCTCATGTATTCTTTGACATCCAACCAATCCCCAATTACTGCCAATTTTATCTTCTATCTGTTTCTCAAATGTACCCCACACTGCTACCACCACTTCTTAACTCAGGCCCTTATCATCTTCATTCTGTAATAACCTTCTCTGGCTTATGCCAAATTTGATTTTATACTTCTCTTTCCAACAGAATGACAGTCTTAAAATACACATCTAACCAGATCCAGATTGAACTGTACTCCCATCGTCCCTTACACATTTTAACATAATACTTACTGCACTGCACTGTGATTTTTTTGGTCTGTGTCTTCTTGAGAGAAAGGAATTGTATCTGATTTCACTCTATATTCCAGTACCTAACCCAGTGCCTGGCACTTAGTTGCTCAATAACTACTTGGAGAGGGAATGAGAAGTGACTATGCCCATGTACATGTCTGTTAAATAGCTCAGCAGTCTGACTGAGAATCTGGAATCTTCATCACTACATCACATTGCTTCTTATCCCCAGCATGGAGCAGGATACTTGATTCACAAAGTTTACTGGATGAATGGATGAATGAATGAATGAATGAATGAATGAAAAAATTGTTGCTATGATACAAAGCTAGGTTTTAAAATCGAATGCTTAAGTAAAATATTTTCACAATGTGTCATCAGCTTTTTATAATTGCTCAACTTAGGTTTTGGAGAATAAACCTCTAACTAGTCATGTAAATGCCTCGGTTATAAAAATAATTGCCGTGAGAATTATATACATATATTTTTTTCTGCATAGAGTTTACTTCTTGGCATTCTTGCTGCCAACTCTAAATACCCTAGGGTGACAAAAAAAAAAAGAAGCTTAATTTGTTTCTGACTAATCCAACAATGACTTTACTATACAGACCCATGCTGTACTCATTCACTTCATTGTGCTTTAAACACATCTTATTTTGCTTCTTCATAAACAAGGAGTGTGACTAAGTGGTGGAAGGGAAAACAGATTCTCCACAACAAGTCCTTTCAAGGAAAAGAGTTAAAAGGCTGAAGCTACAAATTCAATGCAAATTGGTTTTAAATTTATTTGGTAGAACAAGAGCCCCTTTCCCTCTTATAGTCTGTAAAGTCTAGATAGTTTCTCCTCTTAAGGATTCAATGGGTCCACTCAGATCTGGCTTCAAATCCTGATTTTACCACTCACTTACTATTTGATTGTCTCTTTTACTGCCTAAAAAATTGAGAATAATGAAAACTACCCAATAATGTTGAAAGGGTTATATAGGATAACATATGTTAAGGGACTTAGCACAGTCCTGACATGAAGTAAGTACTCATTAAACAGCAGTTATTAGATTATTATTTTATTATTGTTACTTACTGCTCATTTCCATTGCATATTTAAAATTCACAAACATTTTAAACATGAAATTACTACACAGGCAAACTAATACTTAATTCTGCTTTTCAGTATAAATTTAATTTTTAGTGTTAGTATTCAATAATCAACTACACTTTCATCTAAAAAATGATTCCTAAGATAGTTCTATGCAGTCCACTATCAACATTTCATAGTTCTAAACTTATTGAGAACATAATGTAACAATCATAACTTATACTTCCTGACAAAATATTTGACATAGAGTCATAATGTGTATTATCAAAATATTGTTTTAAAAAGATCATTGTGTGTGTATATACGTATATAGGTATGCGTATATGTGTGTATAAACACACACATATAATAAGTGACCCATTCATGAGTACTTATATTTATAAGTTGCATTTTCAAGGTAAATTCACTAGAGGACTATATTTTTTATCCTATCCTGTTGTGCTAGTTAGCAGTTTTAAAAAGAATAACGTCTCATACATTGTTTTAAGAAACAACACAAAGATGAAAGAAACAGCATATAGCAACACATAAATTTAAGAGACTTTAGTGGATTTGTAAAAATTCTGAGAGACTAAATACCAGAACAAGCGGAAGCTTGAAAATAAAACACACATATAAAACAGCTTTTAGATCCTTTAGGGGCAAGGGGAAAAAAATGATTCCCAATTGTTTTTGTTAAGATGCTGTAATCCTAGCTTAAAAACAAGAGGAAACAAACAAAAAGAGGTCTTCAACTTTCAAATTTCTTTCATCTCTTTCTACAAGGGGAATTTTCCTCCAAGTGAAAATGTGCTATGAGCATTGTTAAAAGAAGGTAAGTTTAGTAACAACAACAACAAAAATGAAAGTGCTGCTTGTTACTTTAAATTTAGGTTCCCAGGCTCAGAAAAAAAGTACATCACAAGATAATAAAAGAATAGCAATTATGACCAAAGAGATATTGCCGTCAACATTTAAAGATACGAGTAAAATAAGTGAGCTGGCAGTAGACTGTAGGGACTCTTGATGTTTATGGCTGAGAAAACAGTGGAGTTCAGAAACTGTGAACTGTTAATATGACCTTAATTTGAAGGAAAGTCTATTCCAGACTTTGTAAAATGTTGATTTCTAGACACAGGTACGTTCATTCAAAACAAATCATGTTCCCACAACTTTACTTCTACTCTTTTAGGAGATTATACTGTATTCTTTGATCAAGGCAATGTTCAAAACATACATATATCAATAAGATATTTGGCAAATATCTCCTGATATTCATATATATATATAGGATGGAAAATAATCCTGGATTATAAAGCATTTAGACAATTCATAATTTTTTAAGGAACCCTACCTAGAGATCTATATGGACCTGGTAAATATCTTTGTGATTTGCCTCTTCTTGAGCCATTTTGTTCAGTATTTTTTATTAGTGACTCTAAGTAAAGTCTTGCTAGAGCCCCAAAGCTGGAAAGATTTATGTAGGTGTTGGATGGTAGAATGAAAGACAAAAACAATCTTATGAAGTGTTTGGATGGGTTGAAAGACTTCCAGATTAAATACATCAGGGAAGAACGTAAGATTCTTTGTTTAACTATTTAAAGTCAAAGAAAGGAAGGAAGGAAGGAAGGAAGATAACAAAGAAGAAAAAGTTTATGTGAATCAAATACATAGACTTAGAGAGAAAATAGGCTGTGTGAGCCTATTGTGTATGGCGGCTGATATAATATTTTGCAATATTAACAAAACTATGATACACCCTCATTTGGAATATAGTGCTCAATTCTGAAAATCAGCTTTAAGAGGGCCATCAGCTGATAAGAGTATTGAAGATGTGAGCTGAAGCTCCAGGAAGGTAGATTTTAGCTCAGAACAGAAAACAATTTTCTAATGGTTAGATTTTACAATAGATTATATAAAAATTTCTCAATTCACTTGCTTTTACTAAAACTGTTTAAGCTGATATTCAAAGACAGTTTGCTAGGACTCACAAAAATTTTTTTTGCTTTGAGTAGGAATTTTTTTTCCAGTTTTATTGAAATATAATTGACACATGCCATTGTGTAAGTTTAAGGTGTACAATATGATGATTTGATTTATGTACATACTGCAAAATGATTACAATAAGGTAATCCATCACTTCACATAATTACCGTGTGTGTGTGTGTGATAAGAACACTTAATATCTGCTATCCCAGAAATTTTTAAGTATCTAATACAGTATTGTTAACTGTAGTTACTGTGCTGCACATTACATTCCCAGAACTCTTTACCGTTATAACTGGAAGTTTGTACCCTTTAACCAACATCTCCCCATTTCCTCCACCCCCAGCCCCTGACAACCACCATTCTACTCTGTTTCCATAAACTTAGCTTTTTTTAGATTTTACATATATGTGCGATCATACAGTATTTGCTTTTCTCCTTCTGACTTATTTTTTTCTTGGTTTAAATTTTAGTTAACATACAGTGCAATACTGGTTACTGGAGTAGAATTCAGAGATTCATCACCTACATACAACACCCAGTGTTCATCACAAGAAGTGCTGTCTTTAATACACATCACCCATCTAGCCCATCCCTCACCCCCCCTCCTTCCATCAATCCTGTTTGTTCTCTATCTTTAAGAATCTCTTATGGTTTGCTTCCCTCTCTCCTTTCTTTTCCCCATTCCCATATGATCATCTGTTTTCTTTCTTAAACTCCACATTTGAGTGAGATCAGATGACATTTGCCTTTCTCTGACTTATTTCACTTAGCATAATACACTCTAATTCCATCCACGTCATTGCAGATGGCAAGATTTCATTCTTTTCGATGGCTAATATTCCATTGTATGTATATACCGTATCTTCTTTATCCATTCATCAGTCCATGGACATTTAGGCTCTCTCCATAGTTTGGCTATTGTTGATAATGTCGCTATAAACATCAGGGTACACGTACCCCTTCGAACCTGTATTTTTGTATCCTTTGGATTAATATCCAGTAGTGCAACTGCTGATAGGGTAGTTGTATTTTTAACTTTTTGAGGAACATCTATACTGTTTTCCAGAGTGGCTACACCAGTCTGCATTCCCGCTAACAGTGTAAGAGGGTCCCCCTCTCTCCACATCCTCACCAACACCTGTTGTTTCTTGTGTTGTTAATTTTAGCCGTTCTGACAAGTGTGAGGTGGTCTCTCATCATGGTTTTGATTTGTATTTTCCTGACGATGAGTGACATTGAGCATCTTTTCATGTGTGTTAGCCAACTGGATGTCTTCTTTCGAAAAGTGTCTATTCATGCCTTCTGCTCATTTATTAACTGGATTATTTGGTTTTGGGGTGTTGAGGTTGATAAGTTCTTTATACATTTTAAATACTAACCCTTTATCTGATATGTCATTTGCAAGTATCTTCTCCCATTCCATAGGCTGCCTTTTAGCTTTGTTGATTGTTTCCTTCACTGCGCAGAAGCTTTTTATCTTGATAAAGTCCCAATTCTTGTTTTTGTTTCTGTTGTCTCCTGCAACATGTTTGGTAAGAAGTTGCTACAGCCAAGGTCAAAGAGGTTTCTGCCTGAGTTCTACTCTCGGATTTTGATGGTTTCTTGTCTCGCATTTAGGTCTTTCATCCATTTTGAATTTATTTTTGTGTATGGTGTAAGAAAGTGGTCCAGTTTCATCCTTCTGCATGTAGCTGTCCAGTTTTCCTAACACCATCTGTTGAAGAGACTGTCTTTTTTTCCATAGGCTATTCTTTCCTGTGTTGTTAACGATTACATGACCATATAGTTGTGGGTCCATTTTTGGGTTCTCTATTTTGTTCCACTGATCTGCGTGTATCTGTTTTTGTGCAAGGACCATACTGTCTTGGCGCCTACAGCTTTGTAATATAGCCTGAAATCTGGAATTGTGATACCTCCAGTTTTGTTTTTCTTTTTCAAAATTGCTTTGGCTATTCCAGGTCTTTTGTGGTTCCATACAAATTTTAGGATTGGTCTAGCTCTGTGAAAAATGCTGCTGGTATTCTGATAGGGATTGCATTAAATGTGTAGATTGGTTTGGGTAGTATAGACATTTTAACAATGTTTGTTCTTCCAATCCATGAGCACGGAACGCTCTTCCACTTCTTTGAGTCCTCTTCATTTTTTTCATAAGTGTTCTATAGTTTCCAGAGTACAGAATTTTTACCTCTTTAGTTAGGTTTATTCCTAGGTGCCTTATTGTTTTTGGTACAATTGCAAATGGGACTGATTCTTTGATCTTTTTCTGCTTTGTTATTGGTGTATAGAAATGCAACAGATTTCTGCACATTGATTTTATATCCTGCAACTTTGCTGAATTCATGAATTAGTTCTAGCAATTTTTTGGTGGAGTCTTTTGGGTTTTCTACATAGAGTATCATGTTGTCTACAAATCGTGAAAAGTTTGGCCTCTTCCTTGCTGATTTGGATGTCTTTTATTTTCTTTTGTCATCTGATTGCTAAGGGTAAGATTTCTACTACTATGTTAAATAGTAATGGTGAGACTGGACATCCTTGTCTTATTCCTGACCATTGGGGAAAGGCTCTCAGATTTTCACCACTGAGGGTGATAGTACCTATGGACCTTTCATATATTGCCATTATGACATAGAGATATATTCCATCTATCCCTACTTTGTTGAGGGTTTTTATCAAAAAATGATGTTGTATTTTGTCAAATGGAGTTTGTCAAATGCTTTTTCTGTAACAATTGACAGGATCATATGGTTCTTATCCTTTCTTTTATTAATGTGGTGTATCACATTGATTGATTTGTGAATATTGAACTACCCCTGCAACCCAGGAATAAATCCCACTTGATCATGGTAAATAATTCTTTTAATGTACTGTTGAATTAGATTTGCTAGTATTTTATTAAGAATTTTTGCATCCATGTTCATCAGGAATATAGGTTTGTAATTCTCCTTTTTGTGGGGTCTTGGTCTGGTTTTGGAATCAAGGTAATGCTGGCTTCCTAGTTGAGTTTGGAAGTTTTCCTTCCATTTTTTTTTTTTTTTGAACAGTTTGAGAAGAATAGGTGTTAACTCTTTTTTAAAATGTCTGGTAGAATTCCCCTGGAAAACCATCTGGCCCAGGACTTCTGTTTGTTGGGTGAATTTTTAAAGATTTTATTTATTTATTTGAGAGATAAAGTGAGAGACTGAGCAGGGGCAGGCAGAGGGGCAGAGGGAGAGAGAGAAGCAGATGCCCTGCTGAGCAGGGAGCCTGACATGGGGCTTGATCACAGGACCCTGTGATCATGACCTGAGCCAAAGGCAGACACTTAACCAACTGAGCCACTCATGTGCCCCTGTTTGTTGGGAGATTTTTAATTACTGTTTCAATATCTTTGCTGGTTATGGGTATGTTCATATTTTCTATTTTTTCCTGTTTCAGTTTTGGCAGTTGTAAGTTTCTAGGAATTTGTCCATTTCTTCCAGGTTGCCCCGTTTGTTGGCATATAATTTTTCACAGTATTCTCTTATAATTATTTCTATTTCTGTGGAGTTGGTTGTGATCTCTCTTCTTTCATTCATGATTTAATTTATTTGGTCCTTTCTCTTTTCTTTTTGATAAGTCTGGCTAACGGTTTATCAGTTTTATTAATTCTTTTGAAGAAAAGCTCTTAGTTTCATTAATCCTTTCTGTTTTTTGTTTGTTTGTTTGTTTATTTCTATACCATTTATTTCTGCCCTAATATTTATTATTTCCTTTCTTCTGGCTTTAGGTTTTATTTGCTGTTCTTTTTCTAGCTCCTTTTTGTTTAAGGTTAGGTTATATATTTGAGATTTTTCTTGCTTCTTGAGGTACACCTGAATTATAATATTCTTCCCTCATAGGACTGCCTTTGCTACATCCCAAAGGTTTTGGACTGTCTTGTTTTCATTTTCACTTGTTTCCATGTATTTTTTATTTCTTAATTTCCTGGTTAACCTATTTGTTCTTTAGTAGGATGTTCTTTAACCTCCATGTATTTGAGGTCTTTCCAAATTTTTTCTTGTGGTTGACTTCAAGTTTCATAATGTTATGGTCCGAAAATACACATGGTATGATCTCGATCTTTTTGTATTTGTTGAGGGCTGATTTGTGACCCAGTATGTGATCTATTCTGGAGAATGTTCCGTGTGCACTCAAAAAGAATGGTACTCTGCTGCTTTAGGATGAAATGTTCTGAATATATCTGTTAGGTCCATCTGGTCCAGTGTATCATTCAAAGCCATTGTTTCCTTATTGATTTTCTGTTTAGATGATCTGTCCATTGCTGTAAGTGGGGTGTTAAAGTCCCCTACTATTATCGTATTATTATCAATGAGATTTTTAATGTTTATTATTAATTGATTTACGTATTTGGGTGTTCCCAAGATGGGGGCATATATATATGTACAATTGTTAGATCTTTTTGATGGACAGATCCCTTAATTATGATATAATGCTTTTCTTCATCTCTTGTTACAGTCTTTGTTTTAAAATCTAGTTTGTCTGATATAAGTATGGCTACTCTGGCTTTCTTTTGATGTCCATTAGCATGATAGATGTTTCTCTATTCCCTCACTTTCAATCTGCAGGTGCCTCTATGTCTAAAATGAGTCTCTTGTAGGCAGCATATAGATGGATCTTGTTTTTTTTAATGTATTCTAATACCCTTTGTCTTTTGATTGGAGCATTTAGTCCATTTACATTCAGAGTGATAACTGAAAGACATGAATTTAGTGCCATTGTGTTACATGTATAGTTGGTGTTTCTGGTAATGTTCTCTGGTCCTTTCTAGTCTTTGGTACTTTTGGCCTTTTTTTTTTTTTCTTTTTTTCCTCCATTCAAAGAGCCTCCTTTAAAATTCCTTGAAGAGCTGGTTTCCTGGTCACAAACTCTTTTACCTTTGTTTGTCTGGGAAACTCTTTATCTCTCTTTCTACTCTGAAATGACAGCCTTGCTGGATAAAGAATCCTTGACTGCATATTCTTCCCATTCAGCACATTGAATATTTCCTGCCATTTTCTTCAGGCCTGTCAAGTTTCTGTGGACATATCAGCTGTAAGCATGACCTGTCTCCCTTTGTAGGTTAAGGACTTTTTCCCTTGCTGCTTTCAGGATTCTTTCCCTGTCTGTGTAGTTTGTGAATTTGGCAGATATTGCCTTGATGATAGCCAGTTTTTGTTGAATTTAATGGGAATTCTCTGTGCTTCTAGGATTTTGATGTCTGTGTCCTTCCCCAGATTAGGGAAGTTTTCAGCTATAATTTGTTCAAATAAACCTTCTGCCCCCTTTTCTCTCTTCATCTTCTGGGATTCCTATGAAAAGAATGTTATTATGTCTTAATAAGTCACTGAGTTCCCTAGGTCTACCTTTGTGATCCATTCCTTTTTTTCCCTTCAACTTTATTATATTCTATAATTTTATCTTCTATATCACTGATTCACTCCTCTGCTTCATCCATCCTCATTTTTATGGCCTCCATTTGTGTTTGTATCTCAGTTATTTTTAATTTTGGCTTGTCTAGATTTTAGCTCTTCTATCTCTACAGTAAGGGATTCTCTAGTGTAATCTATGTCTTTTTCAGCCCAGCTAGTTTATAGTTTATAAATGTTTTATTTATTTATTTTTAAAGATTTTATTTATTTATTTATTTGAGCGAGACAGAGCATGAGTGGGGTGAGGGGCAGAGGGAGAAGCAGACCTCCCGCTGAGCAGGGAGCCTGATGTGGGGCTTGATCCTGAGACTCTGGGATCATGACCTGAGCCAAAGGCAGACACTTAACTGACTGAGCCACCCAGGTGCTCCAAAATCGTTGTTTTAAATCCTAGTCCAGACATCTGACTTATATCTACATTGATTAAACCCCTGGCCATGAGTTTATTTCCCATTCTTTCTTTTGGGGTGAATTTCTCTGTCTCATCATTTTGTCCAAAAAAGAAAGCAGAAAGAGAAAACCAAACCAAAACAAAAAAACCGAAACAAAACAAAAAACAAAACCTAAAAACCAAAAAGCTAGATCTGGGGGTGTTTTTGCCTGCTTGTTAAAAGAATCTAGATTCCAAAATACAAAATATGTATATACAAGATATACATATAAAAATGGAAAAAAATTAATAACAAAAATTTTTAAGAAGGGAATTGAAAAAATAAGAAAATAAGTGAAAAAATAATGAAAAGTAAAGAATAAAAGTAAAAAGGAAGATATATCCTGTTTCCCTTAGCGTGGAAGCTTTGCATCAAACTGGTCAGTAGACTTGGTGTGAGCATTGTTTTTGCTGGTCTTCTGGGGGAGGGACCTGTTGCACTGATTCTCAGGCTCACTTGGTTCAGTGGAAATGCGCTTCCAGGACACATTGGGGCAGGGCTTGGTGTAAGCTCCAGCCTCCACTAGGTGGTGCTGTTTTGTTCTCTGAAGGCTTTCAGCACTCATGGGTGGGATGAATATGGCTGCACCCCACACTCTAGCCCCAGAGCTGAAAGTTCATGTCCCCAACTCTTCAGTGAGCCCTCACGTTAGAGCAATCAATCACCCCTGTTGTGTCATCTGACTTATATCACTTACGCATAATACCTTCAAGGTCCATCAGTGTTGTCACAAAAGGCAGAATTTCCTTCTTTTTTATGGCTGAATAATATTCTATGGCATATGTATAGAGAAAGAGAGGGAGAGAGAGAGAGTCACTTTTTTAAATCCCATCTTCTATCCACAAACACTTAGGCTGTTTCCAGGTCATGACTATTATGAATAATGCTGCAATGAACATGGGGGGTGCAGATACCTCTCTGAGATTGTTGTTTCATTTCTTTTGGATATATACCCAGCATCAGGATTGCTGGATCATATAGTGGTTCTATTTATAATTTTTTATGGAACTACCACACAGTTTTCCATAGTGACTCTTCTCAACTTGCAATCCCACCAACAGTGCACAAGGGTTCCCTTTTCCTTACATCCTCACCAGCACTGCTTATTTCTTGTCTTCTTGATAACCACTTTAATAGGTGTGAGGTGATATCTCATTGCAGTTTTGGTATGCACTTCCTTCCTTAAAATTATGTATGCAACTCCAAACATTAAGCCACCAGAGAAATCAAAGGAATTAACTAGTAAAAACGATGGCCAAATATTAGAAGAGTAAAAGAATACACAAATCAGCATTTTTAAAACTCAATATTCACAGAGTTATGTTTAGATGAGTGCAAAATGCATTTGGTCAACCACTTCATATTCAAATTCATGTGTGTGGAAGTAAATTTGATCCATCTGTCCCTGAATTATTTTCTTAAACCACCAACATTTTATTTTACAAGAACTGATTCCCAAAAAGTCTTATGATATCCCTGACCTCCTGCCAAACCTTCTCAAAAAGTCTGAAATGTGGCTATTGTACTGAACCTTCTCAAATATGCTGGTTTTTTAAATGAAGAGCAAAAAAACAGGCAAAAAAGTATTTACTGCTACATTGCCATTCATGCTGAAATCAAGCACAATACATGAACAAAAAGGAAAAAGATCAACACAGTATCTATATCTATCTATCTATCTATCTATCTATCCACACATCCAGATACAGTACAAAACGTATTATATAGACAGCAAGCCTTGTGCAAGCAGTTTACACATGTGACAAGAGTTTAAAAATGGAATGGATGACCCAGGACAAATTCATATTCATTCTGAAGAATGAATTAAATCATATACACGACCAGGGAAGTTTATCCATCTACCCCTTGGCTGCTTCTTTGTCTTATAGAAATATTTTTCCCAGCCTACCTCCTCACTTTGTTAATACTATTGTCACATGGGCCCTCCACTTCTCTAGTTCTCCACCCTTTGGGCATTGTCATCCTTTCCCATGGCATCACTGACCACCTACATGCTGATGACTCCCAGACCTGTTATCTTCGTTCTGTTTTCACTTCTAAGACAATTTCTGAACTCTTCCTACCTGGATCATCAATAAGTACCTCAAAATCAGCAATTCCATGAGTACTCAAATTATGAGCCAGAAATTGATACCATATTTGGCTTCCTTTTTCTTCTTTGTCACTCCCCTCCCTCATCCAGTCAGTCACAAAGTTCAGTGCATTCTTTCTCTTAAACCTCTCTCTAACCTTGTTCAGATCATCATATTCTACCACAGGAATTACTAAAATACCTTCCTAGGTGAACTAGCTATATATCCAAATGGACTCCTACAATCCATTCTCCACACAACTGTCAGGACAATCTTTCTACAGGGAAATCTAATCATGCCTTTTTCTGCCTAAAACCCATCAGTGGTTTCTCATTACTTCAGAATAAAGTCCAAACTTCTTAATACTATTACAAAACCCCAAATTATCCAACTCCTTCTTAAGTCTTCACCCTTTTCTCTCTGAACCTAACCCTGGCATTCCATAGTCCAATACATGAGTTTTGTTCGATTTCTAAAAAATTGTCATGCTCTTTCACACCTCAGGACATTCCCACAAATTGTTTCTTCTGATTAAAATCTCTTCTCCTCCCTAGTCCCACTCCACCCAACTTCCTTGTCCCATCAACTTTCCCTATCCCACCTACCTTTGCTGGCCACATATGTTGGATGTCTTTTCACCTCCAAGAAATCTTTCTGGCTCTGCCAAAGCTAAGTTTGATACCCTTGACATATGCTTCTATCACACCTGTGCTTCCTCTATTACGGCCTTTATTTATCACACTGTAATGTGGTTATTTTTTTGCCTGTCTCTTTCAATAGAGTTTAAGTTCTCTAGAAGGGTTGGACCCCATTTCCCAGCAGGATGCCCTACACATATTATACGTCCGATAAACTATTGTTAATATTGGATGAATGTTACATCCCTGATGACAGCCTTGCTAAAAAAACACAATCTGTCATATAACTGATAAACTGCATTTAAATATGGGTTTTCATTTAATTTTCCTCCTATAATACCTTTATAGGAAAAAAGTTTAAAGACATACAGGTAAATATAAAGCTGTTTTCCCTCCTGATACACACATACACACACAATTTTTTTCTGTTGTCTTATCTGAACTTGGTGCTAAAAATATCAAAGTAGTATCTAATCATGGTACTTTTTTGTCTAATAGTTCTTCCATGTATCTACTATAGTCATTGCTTTCTATACTGTGAAATCCTCAAGTAAATTATATATGAGACAAAAAAATTGAGAAACAGCGTGAAGGTTAAGATTCCAGGACAGGTAAAATATCAAGAGTTGAAAAGAGAACCTGATTACACAGATATTTAATTCCTTCAATCTTTAAAACTGAATGAATAAAGTATCTTTTCCTAAAAATTATTACTCAGAATTTGAGGTATATATTTATAGATGATCTACTGACAAAAGCTAACTTCCATATTTTCCAGGGCTTTTAAAAAGACTTTTTCTACAAGAAGTTACGTAGAGTAGGATTTTAAAGATAGTTCCACTGGCCTTTCTTTTACTAACAGAAACATATTTACCATCAGTGATAGGATGCCTTCACATGATTAAGCCATGAAAATATTATCATGTTGTTACAGGTACTCATAGGTACTTAATGTGTAGTGTGCCACGTTGTTAACTTTTAGGAGTACATCTTCCATTTACAACTAAAAATTAAGGAACATTTGCCTTTTGCTATAGAACATTCTCATTAAAAGGAGATTGCTATTTTACTTTATGTCATTTTACAATGGTCTACTCATAGTAGAATTACTCAGATAAAATTATTTTTGAAATTCACAGTGGTGTGTCTACACAGGTGAAACGCAAAAGTTTGGAAAAAAATTAAAGTGTTTTTCAATGGAGGATATCAAATAGCAAGATTAAAAAATAAGCAGAGTTAATAAGTCATTGTCAATTTTGGCAGCTAGTATAAAAAAAGAGGAAATATTCTATGGAGTAAAAAGATTAACTAAATATACTAAATATTCCAAATACTGCTAAGCAACTAATTCTTTTCCAACTCTGGCGCTACTCAGACCCATCTCTAAAGTTCTCAAAATTTCCTCAAAATTTTCTGTCATTACTGTTCAACTGACTGACCTCTGAATAATGTTCTCAATCATTTCTCCTACTCTTACTTATAAGGCACCTAGTTATGGGACTTCATCTGGGGTCTCTGCTAAGAATCTTTGTGATATCCTACGTGATAAAATAATAAAATTTTAGTGTTTATGGTTAAAAGCTGAATTATTCAAATCCTGACTAGTTTTAAGTATATTAGGCCAAAATGACACAGAGCACATTTAATAAGTGTTTATTAAATAATGACTTGATTGGTTGTCCACATGGCCAGAAACATCTGATAATTAATTTTAAATAAATCTATATAACTAATGCAAAAATAAAGTGTCTAATTTATAACCAGTTCTTTAAGTAATTCTATGAAAAACAGAATTTTTAAAAATTAGAATTACTGAAACAAGTGTAGATGATTAAACTGATGTCATTCCCCACCACCTCCTAAAAAAAAAACAAAAAAAACCCAACATGCATTAAAGGAATCAGTTTCTTTTCCTGGAGCAAATGTGCAAAGTCTAAACTCCAAATAGGCAGAAAAACTTTACCAATGATTGAAAATCACAACTGATAAGATGATGCAACAGTTCTTTGGCCCTCATGTAAGCTGGTTCTGTGGTAGGATAAAATGTTTTATAAGAGAAACTAAGTTTATGAGAATCAAAAATACTAATGAAAAGCAGACTTCTGAGGTTTTAAATGATCTGATTTTTCTGTTCTTCTTTTACTGTGTTTGGAAACGGCAGCAGAAATGATGAAATATAAACATAAAAGTAGTTTGGAAGATTTCTAACCTCTCTCACAAGACAACTGCTGGTTGAGTGTTCTTAATAAACCAACACGATCCATTTTGTGTTTTCCTTGTCATCTCCTTCACTATTTCCACACAGAATACTTTGTACCTGATTCTCATCTAAAATGAACTATTTCGTAGGGGGCTCTGAGAGATAAAAACCTATTTGGTAATGAGGTTATGTCTCTACTTCTATCAATTAAAAATGGAAAGCTATAAATAATATTGAAAGAACAATACAGCTGTGTGAATCTTGGCACAACAGGATGAAACTATTTCTACTGTTTGCTTCTTTTCCCCATGTCCCCTTTCCAGTGCATATAAATTCATTGCTCTGGTGGTTTTAATTTGGGCACCAGTTTTGACTAAATCTAAGAGTTCAAAGAAAAACACAGCTGAAACCACTGCCTAGTGGCTTAACTCACAGCCCCAAATGATAGGCCTCCAACAGAGCCCAACAGGCTTTTAGCAAAAAGGCTGCTGACTAGAGCTCATTTTGAAAAGTGGAGAGTTTGATAATAAGTCAGGAAGAGAAGCTTCACTATAGCTGTCTTAGGAGATTTTGCATTGCTCTACGAAAACGAAACAGGGAGTGTTTTAGTCCTCCATTCTATGTAAGAAATACATGATAGATTTCTCTGGCACTTTAGACTGACTGATTCTATGCTAGAATGCTAAAACCACAAGGTAATGACACATACAAAATGAAGAACTGAGCTGTGCACGGCAATTTCTTTCATTTGTAAATGATTTACCTTATTCAGTCCTGAAGGTTCATGGGTCAGTGATTGTTTTTGAACTAGTAGACCTAAAGCCATCTATAGAATTTCTGTCTTTAACTCTGTCCTTCTCTGTATTACACAGCCACAAGTGATCTCAACAATTGTGATCCAAGGGTCTCTGGAAAGAAAGATGTTCTACCTTCAAATAATTAGATACCAAAATAGAGAATCTGCTGAAATGTGATCATTTAGATTTCACTGCTGTTTTCAGAGATCTGATGGTAAATTCCTTCTGAGACTGTCAAAGATAGCACCAACGTCCTTATGATTAAATCTCCAGGGCACCTCAAAAAGAAGACTATAAATTGCTTTGCTCTGATGCTACTCCTCGGCAGAACAGAATTAATTTTTTTCCACAAATTAGTGCTAGGAAAAATTAAAAGAAAAGCTGATTGCAAGTACAGTAAGGATCTAGGATAGTATCCCGTTTTCTGCCAAGCAGATAACACCATTTATTAGACAAGGAGTGGAACATACAACTGTAAGATATGCTGAGCAAGTCTTCAGTTTTATTACTCTAGTCCAACACAATCACCAAAACCTCTGGATTCTCTGTTCCCCTACAGTGGCCAAATAGGACTCGTCAGCCTCTCACTCTGAAAGGTCTCTGATCTCTGTAGTTTGCTTTGAAGGTCTTGATGCATTCTCTAATTTACCTTGCTTTTCTAGTTCTAGTAAGTGGTATCACTGGCCTGCTGTGAGCTGGTACATACTACCCCAAGCAAAACCTCAAAATGTATTATTAAAGAAGGTATTTGTTGTTGTTGTTCTGTTTACTTTCCTAACTCTGTGACTATCCCATGTAATTTCTGTTGTCTCTTAGTATAACATTCTCTAACAGCCCAGACTCTCAATGGCTGTGTCTCTGGTCTTAACGCTTAGTTTTATGAAAGTTGGTATTTACCACCTATTTATATGAGCCTGTCAGCTTGTCCTGTAACCTGAAATCCCAATTCTGGTCTTTAGGATTGAATTGCCTCTCAGAACTCTATCTACCAGTTTGGTCTTTCGGATACAAAAATGCTGCCTCTCCTCCCCACTTGACAGTCTGCAACCTTCTGCTTGTCCACATGTTAACTTGTAATAGTATCTCTAGACTACCCGTTCAGATGCCTCCCTCACTGGTTCTCTGATCAGTGTCACATCTGGTAATAGGTCATGCATCGATCCCACAGATTTGCTTAATTATCTTTTTCTAGGCCCTTGACAAAATAAATACTTAGTCATATCTGTCCACTTGTCATCCATATCCCAGTACTTGTATTTTTACAATAAATTGGAGTATAAAACAATTGCAAAGCTGAGAGAGAAATTTCAAAGAAAAATATTTTAATGTAGAAGGTTTTTTTTTCCCCACATCATTTATCAATTTGGGTGCTTTGCATACATTTCCTAAAGTGTGAGTCCCAGAACACATTTGACTGCAATTTCAACGAGATTGTATTATAGCAAATATTTTCTCTTCACTAACTTTAAAAAGAAGAGAATCAAAAACATTCTCTCTAAATAATCAGAGAAGTTTCCCATAGAGAAGGAAGTACATTCTGATTTTAAACAAAAACAAAAATCACAGCTAAGCCTTTAATAATCCAGCAACACATACAGGCTGCATGTGAAAATAACCTATCCCTATCTGAATACTTGAATTTTACTGAGGAACTTGATGGGAAAAGATGCAGCATTCACTTCAAACATTAGCTCAACAGGATAGAAAAAGAAACGGGGGGGGGAAACATGTGCATGAATGAGACTTATTCTGCAATTTTCTGTGCTCAATTTGTTATTAGTATTCCTTAAAAAAGGAGAAGAATAATTTAGATGCTAGCTAGTGTGTAAAGTCTGTGCGGTTGTAGTGTTTACTCTCTTGTTAGTAGATTAGTAGAAGAGGTGAAAAATCAACTTCTGGTAATATTTACTATGGCAGCTGGAATACTGTGGTTTAATGAGGGAGTTTTTCAGTACAGAACTCTCCAGGGAAAAGTGGTAAGATTCATTAGAGCTAGTCCTGGTTTTTCTTGGTAACTAAATATCATTACCACATGAGCTGCAGTATTTTCACTAATCGACATTTTTTAAAATGAAAAAAAAATTAGTCAATAGATTATTACTTTGTCATCATGCTTTGTAAATTCACATGCCCTCTATTTTCCAATTCAAACTTTGCTGTGAAGGCATATAGAATTCTTACAGATACATTAGGTGAGTCTCACTGCCTCAGGAGATATGCAGAAAATATTTATTAATAAAAAATTTGACTAGCATATAGGAGTGAATGTTGACAGACAAATAATGATCTCTCCATATCTTCAAATATATTTAAGCCATCTGTTTTTGGATATAAAGATGCCTATGAAATATTTCAGGTTTAGTGAAGACAGATGGTTAATACTTTATAAAACTTTAAAAAAATGTGGTAATACAATGATTCATACTATATATTTTTCTTATATTTTTAAAAAATTAAAGCATCAACTATAGATTGATGATTTTTAATGATAAATTTGACAGAAAAAGTATTAAGTGATACTGTATCTAACAAAAATGTTAGCAAAATAAAAAATTTATTTATTTATTTATTTATTTTTGGTTCAAGGTAATCCAGGAAATTAGTCTGATCTCTTCCAGGATTTATTTTAAGGGATGGTTGTGAATAATTATCTTTTATGTATAAAGGTGTCAATGACCTCTGCTCCTACAATCACTGTAGAAGGATCTGTCTGCAGAAGCACTTAGATTGCTTAATATGGGATAGAGGCAATATTTTTTTTGTTATTAATAAAAATTATGGAAAGTGCTATAATTTAATGAATCAAACACTTAATTACACATACAATAAAACATTTAATTGATAGGAAATTAAGAACCTTGAATCAATTTTCACCCAGGTTTTTGTTAATGTAACATAAGCTGTCAATTTATCGTATGAAATAAACCTACACAGCAGAAAGCTTGGTGGCGTCATGGTATGATGAACAACTAGAATGTGGGGGTTATACACAAAATCCTTCTAGATTTTAGACTTCTTTTCACTTGATTTTATAGCCATCTTCCTAAGTAGAGAAATATGTATGAGTTAGAACATCAAGTGACAATCTTAAGTATACCTGCAAGGAGACAATCCAATAGAAACCTCAATGTGGATGGCAAAGAGTCATATAAAAGACGCCATTCCAATGTTCATTCCTGAACTCTCCTTTGGTAGAAACAATAGGGCTGAGAGAATCTGATTTTTCTTATCTATTATTCCAACAAAGTCACAGGCAACTAACAGATTAAAGCACAGTTTTTATGGCAACTGCTACAAAGAAGAAAAGCTATGGAAACTAAATTTATCACACTGCAGTAAAATGATGGAGTGTACACACTGGATCAAGTGAGTGCCACTGACCACAAAAGCAATTCAAAATTTATATTTTAATAAACTTCTACATATGCTTTAGGTGTCCAGAGCACTGGTTCCATGCCAAATTGATCAGATAAAATAAGAATCCGTGAAAACAAACCTATGGTCTTTGCCATGGAAAGAAAAGGATATTGGGAAATTTCAATTTCCTCCCTCCTGTTTGAGCAAGCATATTTGGCTCTAACCCTGTTAATAGTTATGTTTAGACAATGACAAAGGAATGCCTTGATAAATAAAATAATCTAGCTGGGGTGTGTGTGTAAGAGAAAGACTTGTCATCACATACAATAACAGTGGTTTCGTGAAATTCAATCCTATTGTAGTGAATTCTATTGGACGGGATGATGACTGGCCACACTACTTTCTCCTATGACACTCCCACATCAAAACAAATGTGAGATCATTGCAACAACACAGCAGAATGTTGCTTCTCTGCCTCAACCTGCAATTCTGTAAATTGATGAAAGGAAATTACCACATTTTAGGATTACTTATTTCTGTTTTTGTCTTTTGGTGTGAAATAACTGAAATCACAAAATATGCAGTTCTTCTTATTGTGTTCTAATATTTTCAGTAAAATAAAATGAACATATGATCATATAACAAACATGTATGATTATGATTTGTTGTCCGGTGACTAAAATAGACTAAATTTCTGCCAGCTAATTAGAACAAGTCTCAAATGAATGAAGTGGAAAAAAACCATATGTTTGAATTCTAAACAAAATATAATTTATGTTTCTTTTTTTGATACTCCCCCAAAAGTCAGAGTAGAGAATAAATATAAGCTAACTTGGGAGTCAGGCAAAACAAGCTTATAATGTAAAACAAAATTCTATGTTTTTTAAAAAGGACTTTTATCTGGCTAACATAATCAATCAGTTCAAGACAAATATTAATAAGAAAAACTAACCAAGAAGAATAAAAACCTTTTTCATTGAATTATGCAATGAGTGAAGTCTACACAGTTGCCTTGGGAAGACAGTTTTAGTGTGTGTTATACTCAGACAGTAGGAAAGCACAAGGCTGAATGACTGGACACCATTTTGTTCTTAAAACAACAGGTTCTGAGTCTTGGGCTGAATTCTGAAAACTCCTAGGGCACAAATAAAATATTAAGAAACACCACTGGTCGGAGTGCCTGGGTGGCACATTTGGTTAAGCCTCTTACTCTTGGTTTCAGCTCAGGGTCTGAGATGGAGCCCAGAGGGGGCTCCCCGCTCAGAGTGGAGTCTGCTTGAGCTTCTCTCTCCCTCTCCTTCAGCCCCTCCACTTTGTGCTCTCTGTCTAAAGTAAATAAATAGATCTTTAAAAGAAAAGAAAAGAAAAGAAAAACACCACTGGCATTTAATGATCTAATGGATCACAATACATGCATTATTAAAGTGGATCATATCTGGTATTTACTTAAGATGGTAGCAAAAGATTCTGCATTGATAGAATTGCTCAATTCAGTATATTCATAGCTATCTGATAATCACCTAGATACTTTCAGTGATTGATTATATCAAACAATTGTAATTGCTGTCCTCAGCCAAAAGTTCCTGTTTGCCTACCCCCATACAAGGGATGGTAAATTCATTAGAAGGTTCCATAACTTCTAAAAATCTAGTAATCAAGACATAAGATTAGAATAAGCAATAGTGCCATATACTATTCATTCTAGCTGCTTGCCTATTTTTTTATTTCTATTTTTAAAATTTATTTTATTTTATTTATTTTTTGCTGCTTGCCTATTTTGATCTCTTACTATATGAAATATCGACTTTCTGCACTGTGGACCTATGTAGAAATTTTACTACATATATGTGTTTCTACATATCCACATGATACATAGAGTTTTTCATTATAAAAGTAACGCATGTTCACTAGAAAAAGGAACAGCCCAGGTAGAGAGAAGATGGAACGAGTTTTTGAATCATCAAGAGAGAACTACAGTTAAGATACTGAACATAACCTTCTATGAATATACATGCATTTCTCTATCGTCTCTCTCCAGACAGTTTATCTATACTTTATTTAATAAAAACACCTATCTATAGTTTTGAAATCCTTTCAATTTACATAATATATGTTTTCATGTCAGTAAATGCAGATCTATATCACTGTCTCTAGGCAGTTATTCTTGATGAACTGCTTGTTCAGTGTTTGGACCATGGCTCAGTCTCTCAGCTTTGGCACTCACCTAAGAGTCGGGAAAGGGTAACTGGGCCAATAATGCAAGAGGCAGGGGAGACCCCCATGGTGGCTAGGGTGAGGGAGGCCGGCTCTGGAGGCCATGCACACACACAGTTCAGCGGCGGCGGTGCTCTTCCCCATGCCCCGCACTCTTCTCTCTTACCCGAAGTGCCCACGCCCATTTGGCTACAGCTGATGGACAGGAAAAGTTTGAAAGTGAAGTAACCACACTGGGTAACGCGCTTCCAGGTGGCATCCCCAAACAAGTCTGGACAATTTTGTAATTTTGTACGGTAGAATTCTTATTAATTCAGAATTGAGATATGAGGCAAACACCTTAGTGGGAAAATTGGCATTTTCGCCTACTGATGGATCTGAGCAAAGCAGAAGTTCGGCTTACCTTGGAAACGCGCGGGCTAGTCCATGCGTCTGGCAGGCGTCGAGAGCACCGCGTGCGCCGCCTGTGCTGACTGTAGATGCCACACTCGGAGGCTGGCTCGCTGCGGGCGTGGTCCCGCACCCCAGGCTCCCTAAGGAAGACATGGAGAAGACCCGGATGCCTGTCCGTCTGAGCTGGAGGCCCTCCGTAGGCGGCCAGACCCAGAACCTCTTCTCCCTGAGGTGATTCCTGAGACTGTTGACCGGGAGAACACAGGGTCTCCACCGTTTCTGCACCACAGAAAATACAGCAAAGATTGATGGAGAAGTGCTTCATTTCTCACCAACTACTAACTACAACCCAGAGCCCCCAGCGCGGGCCGGGGTGGGTCCGAGCATGCGCACCTGGTGGAATGCGCCCGGAAGTACCTCCTGGGAACCCGCAGGGCCTGGGCCTGTGAAGAGGCTGAGGACGTGGTCAGATGAGTATGTCAGGCTGGAAAACGACAGCCCAACGTCAGCCTGGGCCCTGCCCGGTTCCCCGAGCTCTCGCACGTCAGGATAGGACTGGAGAGCTCTTCCGTCTTGGAGGAAGATTTCATCCCTTCATGTGCTGCACAGGTTGGGAGGTGGCAGCTCCTTCTGGCGGCGCAGCAAGGGCATGTTTGCTGAGCTCTAAGTCAGTGTGCTCAACAGGCACCACTGGATGTACAGCACTGCAACCGCCCCCTCCGCCCCCCCCCCCAACCACCACCAGCACCACCACCACAGCAACAGGGACACGGACCTCCTGTTGGTTCCACAACGGGGCTGACCCTGGACAGGTTCGAGAAAGGGTGGAAATCATCACGAAGAAATTCATTTTAATGGCTGGAATGTGGGGGTGGTGGCGCTGGAGTGAACCAAGGCGCGGCTCATGTCCATGCTCATGCTGAGCCTGGAGTGCAGGCCTGTGATCTTCGTGGATGTAGGGAGGCAGGTGCGCCATGACGACCGCTTCTAGAAAGCTGCCTTTGGAGCTGTACACGCTCATCTGTAATGCGAAGCTGGAAGACATCCACAGAGTTGCTTTTAAAATGTTCTGCGGGAAGCCTACAGTGGCTCCTCCGGGCGATTTGACTGACCGGCTGACTCTCAAGCCCTCTGGCTGCATTGTGGAGCAAAGACACATCCCTGCGCAGGACATCAGGGCTCTTCTGGTAAAGACCCTCCGAGATCCCACTCTTATCGCGAGCTCTAGAGAGCCCGTGTTGAGGCCTGTTTCCTTGGGTGTGAATTTAGTATCAAAATTCACAAGCGGTGCAAAGTCTAGGAGGACCTTTCTCTTAAACTTGAACAAATTTAATGCCACTGAGCACAGCTCAATTTCCTGCCTTCAGTTTTAAATATGCCACTCAGTGGAATAAAAGGTTTACCTTCACCTTGCAGTGAGAAATAGGATGAAGTGCAGGAATGTTAAACGCAGCCTGCTTTAGAAAACCAGGTTAGTGTTCCTACCTCTGTCCTGTGTTCCCTGAGATTAGCAGGCATCAGTGTGTCAGCCAGCACCAGACTGCCTCCTCCCTGGGGCCGGAGGGCCAGGCAGCCCTGCCCAGCATGGAGCAGGGTTTCTTAAAATTGCTGGCTGGGTAACTGCAAAGCCTGTGAATGTTTTAAAAGGTAGGAGACTAAGGAGCTTTAGGTTCTGCATGTCTAGATGTTTCAGAAGAATTGAAGTCAGATGGCTTTGATAATATAGGATAGCTTTGTGGTTTGCAGACTTGAACAACTACCCCCTACCCCAGCCCGGGGTCCCAAGTGTGAAACCACATTGAATGCCTCCAGTTGTTGCGATGCTGCAATAGTCCATGGCACCCGGCTATTAGGGGATTGCACAATATCTGGCTGCAGTTTGGTTGGAGAAGAGAGTCTCCAAGTCCTATTTTTTTCTTTTTTAAGTAGGCTCCATGCCCAGGGTGAAGCCCGACTTGGGGCTTGAACTCATGATGCTGAGATCAGGACCTGAGCTGAGATCAGGAGTGGGACAATTAACTGACTGAGCCATGCAGGTGCCCCTCCAAGTCCTATTTTTTGAAACGTAGAGAAACCCAGCCTCTGCACTACAGGTGAGAGAGGGACAGATGTTTTAAGGAAGTCAACTAAACATTTAAATATTAAAAAAAATTGTCGGGGTGCCTGGGTGGCACAGTGGTTGAGCGTCTGCCTTCGGCTCAGGGCGTGATCCTGGCGTTGTGGGATCGAGCCCCACATCAGGCTCCTTCACTAGGAGTCTGCTTCTTCCTCCTCCCACTCCCCCTGCTTGTGTTCCCTCTCTCTCTGGCTGTCTCTATCTCTGTCGAATGGATAAATAAAATCTTAAAAAAAAAAAATTAAAAAAAAATTGTCAAGATCCATGTAAAGTAGATGAGGAGGTATGAAAGAAACTCAGCCCAGAATGTCCTCCACCCATTGAAAGGCAGCATGTGAGGACCTCTTCCTCCTCTCTCCCCTTCCTCACATTCCTTTTTATACAGAGAGCCTACACAATTCCCTAGGTTTGTCATAAGAAATATTTCTGACAAAGTAGCTGATTCTCTCCGGGGGCATATGGAAAACAGGGTGCTGCTACTCTCAGAGTCAGAGTGATTGGGCAGAATGGAAAAGAAGCTTTGTTCAGCTTAATGGCTGACTTGAGGAAATTTGACAAGCTATAGTGAGTAGACTGGCAGCAAAATCCACAGAGGAGATTGTTTATGCCTTAGCACTGTGAGTTTGATGACACCAACTGTTGGTTCAAGGGCCATTTCCCTGGTTTCCTTTCTGGATTACTGGAAGGAGGGCAATTTGGAATTTCAAGAGGGATGCCTTTTTTTTTTTTGGCTGCCTTTTTTAAAACTTAGGGAAAAGATTATCTCAGAAGGAAACCATCTCCTTCTGTACCCCTTTCCCTAAGCCACAGATGTTATATAAACATAAGGCGGGGTGACTGGTGGCCAAGTGTCTGCCTTGGGCTCAGGTCATGATCTCATGGTCCTGGGTTCAAGCCCTACACAGGGCTTCTTGCTCAGCAGGGAGTCTGCTTCTTCCTCTCCCTCTGCCTGCCACTCCTCCTGCTTGTGCTCTCTGTCAAATAAATAAATAAAGATTAAAAAAAAACACAAGGTGATTATTAAATTATTTTTATCAAACTGTCAAAAATGTTAATATGCGTATTATAAAGAAGAAACCACCTTTCTAATGAAATATATCTACTTCTCTTGCAGAAATAGATGACAAGAGGGTGACAAACACCCAAGCTGAAGTAAGTTTTCTTATATTTTGTATGAATAGGTGTTCAAGTCAATTAAAAACGTAATTAGGTTGGTTTAATGTTTTATAAGATATGTGAATACAACTGATGTAAAAACTAGTTTGCTTTTCCTGACTGAAGAAACAGTAAAATGGGGTCATTAAATCTCTGCCTCTACTCTACTTTGGTTCTCAACCTATGAAATGACAATCCCTGAAAAAACTTGTAAAATAAACCATTGCTTTTAGTGACAAAGATATGGTATTGATATTTTCAATTTAGTTACTAGTTGTTTATGACCAACTACAGGCTAGGGCCAGGCAATGTTGGAATCCTGGAACAAGAAAATGGGGAGCAGGGACCTCTTAAAGGGTCTTCAGGTATGTGAGGCCGAGAGCAGAACCTGAGGCCAGAGGTTCACATACACATGTAGGAGTTCAGATGGAAAATAGGAACCAGAGGAGGCTACAAGGAAGTGAGTAAACTTCTGCTCAGAAATTGAACAGAAATTGACTAGCGTGCAGACATACCAGTCAATTCCCATGGCTGCATTAGTTAGGCATAAAGCAATACCCAGAGGAAAATGTAGAAAGAACAAAATCTAAGATCTTAGTATCTCTTAAGATTTTCTAAAAATTTAATGAGGTTGCATATATGAATATGCTTTGACAACTGAACTCTTACATACCTGTAAAGCAGTTTTTATTGCTTAACAAATTTTACTCTATGGTACTACAGAAACTTTTCTATAGGATTAATTTTCTACTTGATCTTTGAATGTGTATATGGAAATAAATATATGAGAAATATATGAGAAATCCCAAAAGTGACTGCTTCTTGAAATCAACCAGATGAGACAGAATACAGTAAAGGAACACCGGAAATATCAGTCATCCACACGTTGAACATTAACGTAAAATCGCTCTGCCTACACCTGTGCATAATGAACTGGTGGTTCTGAAACATTCTATTCTGGAGAAATTTGCTTGACTTATATGGATTTGACAACTATTGGTTGAAATTTTTACTTTTTAATATATCGTTTTTGATACTTTTGAGGGGAGATAAGCTTTAGTATGTACAAGGGAAGATACCTCAAATTCTGTGTACTGTCAGTGAAAGAGTTTCTAGTTTTGCCTATAATAATTCCCAAAAAGAGTCTTGTAACTATTTATACCTGACCTTTTCAAAGCAAAAATGATTGCTCCAAACACAAAAACTCATTGATTAAGACCCCTACCTTTGCCAACACACTATTAAAAAGGAATCTTTGACATAATCTAATTGGGGTATAGACCACATATATGTATTTTATCATAATAAAATTATTTATATATTCACATATATATGATTAGTTTGTGGTTTTATCCAAAAATATGTTTCTATGTTCCAATTTTTGTAATTTTTAATGCAAAAATTCTCTCTTCAATAATTCATCCCTGATCTAGTATATGTAGATGAGAGTGTTACACAGCAGTTTTGTTAGGAAAGGACTTATTTATCTTTTGAAACTAGAAGAGAATATTATCTCAACATTGTAATTCCAAGTAAATGGAGATGTTAGATTGAACATGTCAATTCCAGAAGTTTATGAATTGGTATTCGTACCAACCCTCATTATCTATCCAGAACCGCTCAAAAATCCTATGAGCAGGTGTAGTTATCCCATGGACATAGTTTTGGAGTATACTTTGTTCTGGCACTTATGTTTTTTCTCTCAAACAAAAGGGATTGATATCTCTTTTTCTCTTTCTTTCAAAAATAAATGAACGCTACTAGGTGAGAAAAAGAGTAACTTCAAGACTGCAATGGATGAGAGTTTTATGATAAAATCGCTTTATGTATCTCTTAAAACTGTGCTATCAGCGAACATGTATATAATTTCTCATTGATTTGAGTTGTATTTCATAACAGGGGGAATCAGAAAACTCTTTGAAATATGGCACAGTGTTTATTTCCCCCACAGGGCTAATTTTTATTCAAATAATGCTTTTCTTCTTTTCTCTTTGTCCACAGTCACAAAATGCATCCCCAAAGCAAAGGAAGCAGAGCGTGTATACACCACCGGCCATGAAAGGTACTGTTCAGGTACTGTTTCGGGTTACTGTGAGTGTTGAGTTCATGGCTGGCAGGCTGTCTGTTTTCATTGCCCATATGCTTGATTATAAGCTTGATCTAGTCTCAGCTCTACAGCTTGATAATGTGACTTTCAATAAAACATTTTATCCATTTAAAACTTGGTTTCGTCAAGACTAAACTAGGTAGCTGAAGAAGGAGTAACTAAAGATGTCTCAGAATTTCAATCTGGAAATTCTCATTTTCCAAAATAATGACAAAGATTTTTCTTTTACCCTTCCTTATGTATTTTCTTTGAAGGGATCCTCCCAGAATCCCTAATTACTCTTGACAGTGGTGCCAGACCATTGCCATTTTTTTTCTTGGCTTATGCAAAGTAGAATAACTTGAATTTGGGGCAAATTTAAGGTAAAGTGTTGCCTCATTGCCTTGTGTCAAGAGTAGCTCTAAGAAACCCAATCAAACAGCTATTAGCTATACATATAACAGCTATTCAAATAACAACTAAAAATGCTAGCTCAGATCCTGGCATTTTCCCAGATCTCCCCCAAAACTGGAACTGCTAAAAGAACGTCTAAGTGTGTTAGAATTTTGACTGACACCAATTCCAGGGAAGGCTTCTTTTATTTCTCACACAAAAATGTTCCTGACATGAGGCAGAGTGTGCTCAGTCCAGTAGCTGCTGTTCCAGTCGGTCACTTGGGCGGTTGGCCCAGTGGCTCATCAAGCTCAGTTTCAACTACAAGAGAGGCCAACTGAGCAGTTTCCTCTGGAGTCTGGAGAGATGTCTAAATTGGGAGTGAAATTTTCCACTCTGTATTCTCTCTAGATTTGAGGCTTTTTTCAGGGAGGTGGAATATAAATGGACACATTAATAACTACTTTCAGTAAACTTCCTTCCTGTGTAGCTATAAAATACCATGTTTGTTTGTTTGTAAGACTGCAGTAAATAACACCATCATCAGTATTGTACTTTATTCCAGGGTAATTGTTGAGAATATCAGGCTTCCCTCTCCAAAGATAAATATAATCATTTGAAGACATATTTCCTATTGTAAGTCGTCTTGTACTTTTAAGACACATCAGTTTTGGCATGAATAGGCAACCGTAAAAGATATATGTTCACTGTTTAATGATTTCCTCTGTCCTATTTTAGGATGGCTTAACTAAATAAAGTAATACTGTTCTCATGTCCTCAGAGAATAATAATATTATTTTTAAAGGAAATTCTTAAAATCAAAGCCCCAAGAGCTTTCATTATATTTAGCACTCAAATATCATAAGAATGTGGGATCCTAACATTTAGGGAAGTTAGTCATATTGCATATTTTCACATGTGACCTTACTTTACTACTATCTCTCCAAGATGGCCCTTCAGTGACAGTCATTTTGGTTATGAGTTAAAGGCTTGGGAAAGCACAGTAATTCTTTCAAGAGTATACCAGGGTCTTATTATAAGCCACTTAGGCCCTCATTTATAACCAGTAAATACCTGGGTAAATCTCCTGCTTCTGATTAAATTTAAAAAAAAAAAGGGAGAGAGAGAGAGAGAGCCAAATCCACATGTTTTATTCAGTCTACCTGTCCCCAAGAGCTAGAAATGAATATTTCAAGACAAAATTAAGCTATGGTAACATATGGTGCATTGTGAGCACATTAAGAAGCTTCAATCTTAAGAAAGATGAATTAGCAAAGGAAATGTTATTGAGATGCTAAATACAATAATGCAATTGCTCTGAAATGTGTAATTCTTCAAATTGCAGTGGAACATCATTATACATTATCGAGTTTAAAAAAAAGTTTGCTGGGAGAGCAAAGCAGCAACAGATGTGATTAATAGTTCTAAAAAAATTACTCTGAATAAAAGGCCAAGCAAGACTTCATGAAAGACCCAGCAAATGACTGGTTAGTGGAACAAAACAAAATACAACAAAACAAACAGAACAAAAACAAACTGGCCAAACTCCTTCCTTCAATCTTCCTTTGCTCAGTTGAGAGGAACTACCAGGTACAGAGAAAGTGGCAGGAGGGGAGAGATGCTACATCCCACCTATTTCTGTTTCAATTAATGCATGGACAGATTAGTCTCCTGTCTCCTAAGTGCATTTAATTTTTCTCTTTCAGTAACAGTGGTACTTATGTCTCCATCAGGTTTCAGGAAACAGAGACATGTCTAGGCCTACTTATTCAAATGCTTCTGTTTTTCTAGTTTTAATTTTTCCCACTCCCCTCCCCTCTGGTCAAAGAGAAAAATATGATTTGGTAAATTTTTTTTTTTAAGATTTTTTTTTTTTTATTTGACAGAGAGAGAGACAGCCAACGAGAGAGGGAACACAAGCAGGGGGAGTGGGAGAGGAAGAAACAGGCTCCCAGTGGAGGAGGGAGCCCGATGCAGGGCTCAATCCCAGGACTCTGGGATCACGCCCTGAGCCGAAGGCAGATGCTTAATGATTGAGCCACCCAGGCGCCCCTACTTTGGTAAATTAATTACCATCCAGAATGTGCATCAGTTGGGCTGGATTCCTTTTTTTTTTTTTTTTAAGATTTTATTTATTTATTTAACAGAGAGAGAGAGACAGCAAGAGAGGGAACACAAGCAGAGGCAGAGGGAGAGGGAGAAGTAGGCTCCCCACTGAGCAGGGAGCCCGATGCAGGGCTTGATCCCAGGACCCTGGGATCATGACCTGAGCCAAAGGCAAACGCTTAACGACTGAGCCACCTAGGCACCCCAGTTGGGCTGGATTCTTAAGAAAGATAATCTCAAGGACCATTGGAATCATTGGGTGGTTGCCATTTAGGACCTGGTACCTGGATTGATTAGTTTGTGGCCAAGGTGGCAGCACCATATGTTACAAATATTGCAGTGTAAATAGAAGAATCTGTATATGGCTCTCTTTCTTCAGAATGTTTCATGGTTTGTCTGGCACATTTAGTATTAGAACGTAGTAACAGATTTACTACTTGGTCTTGCTGTCTTTCTATTCATAACATTATAGGCATTCAATGTGTTCAAGGAGCTTAAATGTTAACTAGGGCAACTATCAAGTGATGACCGAATTTTTCCCACTGCATCTAACCTCACAGTATTACATTGGCTATGTCCTCTTGAGGATTCCAGTGTATTAGGCCCGAGGTACAACCAGATAATCAGAAGTTCCAAGTGATGCTGCTGCAGCAAGTCTAAAGATTGACCAGACTCAAATATCCAATCACCTGCCTAACATGTCTCATGGAGATCAAAGAGATAATGAGATCAAAATTAATATGTTCAAGGCTGACTTTTGAATCTTCTCAACACCAAATCAGTTTGTCTTGTACTGTTTCCCTTCTCAGCAAGTGGAATATCCATCTGCGTTGTAGAATACTGCTGAGTTCTGAGAGCATCCAGAGACCCTCCCTCTCCTTCACTCTCTTCAGTAGAACACTAGCTCTCATGGGTTTCCCCCATTATTATCTCTTACCTCTCCCACCTTCTCTTTTATCTTCAATGTCACCACCGTATTTCAAATCACAATCATCTCTTTACCGGGATATATAGGCACACCTCGAAGGTATTCTAAACCACTGCAATAAAGCAAATCAAATTAATTTTTTAGTTCTCCAGTGCATATAAAAGCTATGTTTAAACGATAGTGTAGTCTATTAAGTGTGCAATAGCATTATGTCTAAAAAAATAATGTATAGGCCTTCATTTATACTTTATTGCTAAAAAATAGTAACCATCTTCTGAATTTTCAGCAAGCCATAATCCATTTGCTGGTGGAGGGTCTTGCCTCCATATTGATGCCTGCTGACTGATCAGAGTGGTGGTTGCCAAAGGCTGGGGTGGCTATAATTTTGTGTTTTTTTGGGTTTTTTTTTAGATTTCTAATTATTTATTTTAGAGAGCACACAAGTGAGTGTGATCAGGAGGCAGAGGGAGAGGGAGAGAGAGAGAATTTTTAGCAGACTCCCTGCTGAGCATGGAGCCCATCCTGGAGGCTTGATCTCAAGACCCTGAGATCATGACCTGAGCCAAATCAAGAGTGAGATGCTTAACAACTGAGCTACCCAGGCGCCTTTGTGGCAATTTCTTTAAATAAGACAATAATGACGTTTGCCATATCAACGGACTCTTCCTTTCACAAATGGCTTCTCTGTAGCATGCATTGCTGTTTGAAAGCATTTTACCCACAACAGAACTTCTTTCAAACTTGAAGTCAATCCTCTCAAACCCTGCCACTGTTTTATCAATTAAGTTTATGTAATATTCCAAATCCTTTGTTGTCATTTCAACAATCTTCACAGCATCTTCATCAAGAATAGATTTCATCTCAAGAAACTACTTTCTTTGCTCATCCCTAAGAAGCAACTCCTCATACACACAGGTTTTATCATGAGATTGTAGCAATTCGGTCACATCTTCAGGCTCCACTTCTAATTCTAGTTCTCTTGCTGTTTCCACCACATATGCAGTTAATTCCTCCACTGAAGTCTTGAACGGCTCAAAGTCGTCCATGAGGATTGGAATCAACTTCTTCCAAACTCCTGTTAATGTTGATATTTTGACCTCTTCCCATGAATCACAGATGTTCTCAGTAGCACCTAGAATAATGAATCCTTTCCAGAAAGTTTTGATTTGCTTTACTCAGATCTATCAGAGGAATCATTATCTATGGCAGCTATAGCTTTATTAAATGTATTTCTTAATTAATAACGCTCGAAAGTCAGAATTACTCCTTGACCCATGAGCTACAGAATGGATATTGTGTTAGCAGGCATTAAAATATTAATCTTGTATATCTCCATCAGAAATCTTGGGTGACCAAGTGCATTGTCATTGAGCAGTAATCTTTTAAAAGGAATCTTTTTTTTTTTTCTGAGCAGAAGTTCTCAACACTGGGCTTTAAAATATTAAGTAAACCATTTTATAAACAGATGTGCTGTCATTCATGCTTCGTTCTTCCATTTATGGAGTACAGGCAGAATCCACTAGGATTGTCAGAATGGTAAATGAGCGTTGGCTTCAATTTAAAGTCACCAGCTACATTGGACCCTAACAAAAGAGTCAGCCTGTCCTTTGAAGTTTTGGAGCCAGGCATTGACTTTTCTCTCTAGCTATGAAAGTCCTACATGGCATCTTCTTCCAACAGACGGCTGTTTCATCTACATTGAAGATCTGTTTTTTAGTGTAGCTACATACATTAATGGTCTTAGCTAGATCTTCTGGATAATTTGCTACACCTTTTACATCAGCACTTGCTGCTTCACCTTGCTCTTTTATGTTATGAAGATGGCTTCTGTTTTTAAACCTCATAAACTAGAGGTGCCTGAGTGGCTCAGTCGGTTAAGCATCCAACTCTTGATTTCGGCTCAGGTCATGATCTCAGGGTCGTGAGAGGGAGTTGCACATCAGGCTCCATGCTGAGCATGGAGCCTACTTAAGATTCTCCCTTTCCTTCTCCCTCTGCTGCTTCCCCACCATCACTCATGTGTGTTCTCTCTCTTAAAACAAAACAAAACAAAACAAAACAAAAAAACTTAAACCAACCTCTGCTAGCTTCAGACTTTTTTTCTGTAGCTTCCTCACCTCTCTCACCCTTCATAAAACTGAAGAGAATTAAGGCCTTGGTTTAGGGAATATTGAGGCTGGTTTGATCTTCTATCCAGACCACTCAAACTTTCTCCGTATCAGCAATAAGACTGTCTCACGGTTTTATCATGTGTGTGTTCACTAGAGTACTACTTTTAATTTCCTTTAAGAACTTTCCTTTGCATTCACAGTTTGGCTAACTAGGCACAAGAGGCCTAGCTTTTGACCTATCTTGGTTTTTGACATGTCTTCCTCACTAAGTTTAATCATGTCTAGCTTTTGATTTAACATGAGAGACTTGCAGCTCTTCCTTTCACTTGAGCACTTAGAGGCCATTGTAGGATTATTAATTGGCCTAATTTCAATATTGTTGTGTCTCAGGGAATAGGGAGGCCCAAGCAGAAGGAGGGAGAGAGGTAGGTAATAGTTGTTCGGTGAAGTAGTCAGAACACACATCTTTCAGGTAAGTTCACCATCATACGTGGGCACAGTTCCTGGCACTCCAGAACAGTTACAGTAGTAACATCAAAGATCCCTGATCAGAGATCACCATAATATAATAACAGTGAAAAAGTGTGAAATACTGTGAGAATTACCAAAATGTGATACAAAGACACTAAGTGTGCAAATGCTATTGAAAAAATTGTACCAATAGACTTGCCTAATGCAGGGTTGCCACAAACCTTCAATTTGTAAAAAACAAAAAAACAAAACCAAGAATCTGTGGTGTGCAATGAAGAGAAGTATAATAAATCAAGCTATGCCTGTAACTGGTTACTCAACATCTAGTCTTTCTTTTCTTGCTCCCGTGAATTTTCTATACTGTAGCCAAAGTGAATTTTTATATGCTATTTCCTTGGTTAAAGCTCTTTAATAGCTCCCCATTGCCATGAGATAAAATCCCTATTCCAGAGCAAAGTTTTCAAAGCTTACTGGCCCATGGCTCCAATCTGCCCCTTCTCTCCCCCACTAGGTCCCAAACATGCTGGTGTTCTGTCAGCTTCTGAATTCACCAAGTCCTTGTTGGTTCAGGAAAGAGTCACACATTCTTCCCTTCACCTAGAATGTTCTTCCCTGCCTCCTTATTCTCATTCTTCATTGGCTAACTCCTACTTATCATTCAAGCCCTGTCCTTAAAGATCAGTTTCTGAAAGGAGATTTTGCTAACCCTCCAATCTAAATTCTCTGTAGCTAATGACTCCCTATTGACAGTTATAATCTCTAGAGTTCTTTCATAGCAAGTAAATATGATGTCTGGCTATTTACTAATGTATCTCTCTTCAACTAGACTGCAAGTAATGTACGTGGCAGCAGTGACAGTGTCTATTTTATTTATTACCATATCTGCAGGGCTTCACATAATGTTTGGGACATAAGCAATGCTTATAAATATATTTTTAAATAATTTTAAAAAATATACCCAATCCACAAGTGTTGATGAATGAATCATTTCCTAACAATATCTACCTTCTCTCTGGTCTGTTACAGAAAGACCTTTTTTCTGTTCAGGGCCCTAGACATTTGTATTCATGTATTGTTTTATATCTTGTTACAATCTGTGGCAAATTTTTAAATGGCAACTATCTAAATACTTCAGGACATCTATCGGGTCCTCATCTCACCTTAATTTACTTCTTTGACTGGATGCCTGGGTGGCTCAGTTGGTTTAGCAATTGCCTTCGGCTTAGGTCATGATCCTCGAGTCCCAGGATCGAGTCCCGCATCAGGCTCCCTGCTTACCGGAGAGTCTTCTTCTCCCTCTGACCTACCCCCTCTCATGCTTGCTTTCTCGCTCTCTCTCTCTCTCTCATTCTCTCTCTCTCAAATAAATAAGTAAAATTTTTTTAAAAATTACTTCTTTCAAGGTTAAAATATCTCAATGTTAGTTATGCCTGCCATTCTGTTTTTGTGGGGTTTTTTTTACATTCTTTCTTGATCTCCTAATAAGCTCCCCTTGGCCTATATCATGCTAGAAGTACACCATTCAATAGCAACTGTATATTTAAGTGTGGTTTGATTGGAATAGAGCAGAGACTTCAATTATGCCCATCGCCTCCTTCCTCCCAGGTTATTTAATTCTGATAATGCAACCTGAAATCTTACTTTTTCTGGCAGCCATATGCATTGATGAAAAGTAGTGAACTTACTATAAACTCAAAACTTGAAGCCTTTTTTATGTGTTGCTTTTAAGCCCTCTTACTCACCATGCATTTCCCATCTTAACATTATGCCTTTTTTTAACCAAAAAGTAAGACATTGCTGTCATCCCAATTGAATTTCCTCTTGTTAGAATCAGGCCGTCACATGAACATGTCATATTTTGTATTGCGATTCTGTCATCAGTTTCTTATCTCAATCATGTGTCATCCACAGATAAGATAAACTTATCTTTGGTATTTTTATCCGCATCTGTAATAAACATATCAAACAGAACAGGGCAAAGGGGGCCTCCTAGCATCCATCTCTCTCTAGTTGACATCAGTCCCCCTGAAAGCTACAATTCAAGCAATTATCAAATAGACTTATATATCAGGACTCATCCCATAAAACCAGAGGATATTATGAACACTACTGTTAGATACTTTGTTGTGTTTCAGATATTTTGTGCCGACTACATTTTTTCATCTATACAGAGGAGTCATAAATTTGTGATGTATATGATGCATAGAAATGACAGAAGTTGAAGTTTGCATAGAAAACAGACTTACTTTTCCATTACCCTTTGTAATATAGTGCTTTGTAATTATGTAAGTAGAAAGTTCTGAGGATTATCAGAAAAATGACAGCTGACTACTGAAAACTTGTGTGCACTTTTTTGGTGTTTATATGGTGGTCAGCCTTGTAATTTACAGCACAGCCAATTAAATTATTGTTGGATAGCTTGAATCATGTTTTCAGAAAAGCAAAGTAGGTTTGAGTTTTGGGACAGGAAATAGCTGACTCATTTCCATCCTCATTTTCTGTGTGTGCGTGTTTTACTGGAACGCAAATGCCTTCAACTGAAGAGAGCAAAGCAAGTGCTATCGATTTAAAAAGGAAATTTGAACATGAAATGAAGCAGCTGACTGAAAATGGCATTGTATAGCAGGCTTTATTAGTATTACATTACCCTTTTAAATGCATAGTAAGTCAGATGTTATGTGTACTTCTGAAAAGGATCTTCCTCTCATTCTTTGTAATTTCTTTAAAACAAAGTTTTAGTTACTTCGGTGTCCAGAGAATGTTCCTCTGTTATGTCAAAGAGGTCTTTGAATGCTTGTAGCATTGAACTCCTACATTCTATTTTCTTCAAGGATGGTTGTGATCTCAATATTTTATCTTAACTCAGCCTCTTTTCATACTTAAGCAATAAATGCAAATAAGGGATAACCAAAGATGGGAAACCATAAAAAGGCTATATAGGTCTTTAGAGGGTGGTGGATGACAGTGGCAAGGATGAGACATGTAATAATAGCTGAAGGATAATCTTCAAATCAGGGAAAACCATTGATCAAAATAATTTTACCGTACCCAACATGAAGGGACATGGACTTTGGGGGGAAGCGATCAGGGTTCAAACCTCAGCACCACTGTTTTTTAACTGTTCAGCTTCAGCAAGTCAATGAGTTTAACCTCTCTTTCCTCATCAATAAAATGCTGATGATACCTACCCCACAGGATTACTGTAGAGACATAAGAAAACAATATGTGAAAAGAGGGTGTTTAGAACAGGCATGGAGTAGGCGGGAACTACTTCGAATACTTCTTTGAACCCTGGATGAAGAGTCAGGTGCACTCCTTTTCCATTTCCACTGAGCCCCCGGAGAAGGGAGGAAGGAACCCAGGAAAGGGATGGAAGTGGGGACAAAAGGAATTGGGGAAGAGTGAAATACCTGCCAGGGTTTTGCTCTTATCCTGGCGGGAATTGAAAAGTCAGAGTTAAAGGTGCCCAATCCTGTAAGGTGCCAGTTCACCTAAGAGTGCCCATCTGATAAGCATGGGATTACCCAGCTTTGCAACATTTGCTCTAGTTTTATTTGCACCTGTCTCAGGTAGATTTGTGCAGCTAGTCTTTGACCTTCCAGGTCCTTTTCAACAAAACCCAGCTGGCCTTTCCTTCATTTCACCTCGGGCACTGTGTCCCTTATTCCCCAGCTAACAGCCCTCTCAGAAGTATTTATATTTAATTTATAAATCTCATATTTCAAAAAAGCATAAGAACAAAGTGATGGTTAATGGTGAATTTAGGGATTGCTAAAGATTATGCGATATATATGTCTAGCCAGAAGGATGAGCGAGTGTCACAGCATATAAATTCAGCCTGTAATTAGCCAACCAAGGTAGATTAACAATGATTATATTGAATTATAACCAATCGTTTCCTCCTGATTTCAAGCATCTTATAATTGTGACTGAAGAAATACTCAGAAGGAATAGACCAGCCTGTTCTATCATCCCCTGCACAGTCAAAATTGAAGGCAGGGAGAAAATTTGCAAGATCTTTTAATATCTCATCAGTACGGTAGTACTCTACCGTACTACATTCTTTTTTAAAACATTTCTTTCTGTGGGTGTTTTCCAGGTATTCATCACATTTGCCTTTCTAAGCCATGGCTTTTTTGTTTGTGCTGGCTTGATTTATTTATTGTGTAGGGTAGGGTTTATTTACGCAACTCAAGAAACATTTTAACAGATTTCTAGATAACAAGGAACATTCTAAAGATACACAATTCTTGCTTATTTCTTAAAAAAAAAAAAGAGTATGCTTCTATTTCTAGATCCAGTTCCTGCACTTCTCTTTAATTTCTTCCACTAAATATTTGTTCATCTTTCCTCATAGTGCAGAGGGTAGTGTTAGGGTGGAGAACTGATCTGAGAATGTACCTTTCTTGAAAGCCACTATGATGTCTTTTTTCTGAGTTCAACATTGAGAGAGTGTGAAGCAAGAGGAGAATGCCAGCAAGTATGAGTGGACTTCATATTTTATAGCATTGTCGATGATTATTAGGTTGAGAGGTCTAAAGGACCTTGAGATGAATTAAATTACAACTTTAATATTTGGGACAAGAAACTTATCTTATATGGTGCTACTTAGACTTTGAAAAGGAGACCACTGTCAATATGGTTCCATTCATGTGTTTGTATGTATTTACTTATTTTTAAATTAATCTTTTAAATGTACACTGCTGTATGAATAATGTTCAACTTTAAAAATTGCCTTGTATCTTAGAAGCAGGGAAGAAGATGAACTTTTTTTTGCATCTGTTTGGAACAGATGAATTAAGATACAGTGTCAAGATCATTTCCAAATATGTAAATGGTAAAATTCAGCTGTATAAGCACTAATCATATACTGCCACAAATCATATATGAGCTTCCACTATGTATCAAATACTGCAATAAAGTGTCACGTCTACAGAGATGAAAAGCAAAGTCTCTGCACAACGGGAGACCAGTCTAAAGGAAGTAACACCTAAGTAGACACGTAGAGCACAAGTGAATCCTTGAATAGGGATTTAACAGAGTTATCAGAGGATCTGAGAAGACTCACTAGGCCTGGGGGACAGGAGAGTGAAGCCACTTTCATATCACAGAAGGAACAGTTCTCTTTACACATGTGCCTGGAGAGTAAAACGGACCAGCTCATGGAAGAGTAGAATACACAGCTCACCATTTTCATTCCTCCTGTTCGTGTGAACTTGAAAAGCTTTAAGATGACAGCCTAATGTAGAGAGTGAAATCCTGCATGGGACCTCTGCTACAATACAAAGTTTAAAGAGGTCCCATCAATGGACTATGCAGACAACACTTTGCAAAGCATTTGGAAACCCTTGTGCATTTGATTCCATTTTAAAAGTTCTGGTTCACATCTTTGTCTTTCCTCTTAATAATGTTATTTTTGAAACAGTAATTTCCAGCTCTTTAAAAAATAAACTTTATATTTTAGAACAGTTTTAAATTTTCAGAAAAACTATGGTGATAATACAGAGATCCCATGTACCCTGCATCCAGTTTCCCCCACTGTTTATGCCATATATCACTATTGTAAATTTTTATAATTAATAGGCTGATATTGGTACATTATTACTAACTAAAGTCCATATTTCATTTGCTGTTGTTTAGTTTTTACCTAATGTCCTTTTTCTGTGCTAGGAACCCATCCAGGATACCACATTACATCTCCTTAAGCTCCTCTTGGTTGTGACAGTTTCTCAGACTTTCCTTGTTTTTGATGACTTTGACAGCTTTGAAGAATACGGGGTATTTTCTAAAAGGTCTTTCTATTGGGATTTGTCTGATGTTTTTCTCCTGATTAGACTGGGTTTGTGGGTTTTGGGGAGAAAGACTGCAGGTACAAAGTGACCTTTTCATCACATGATATCCAAGGTACCTATAGTTAACCTGACTTACCACTGTTGGTGTTGACCTTGATCATGGGCTGAAGGTGGCATTTGACACGATGCTCTACAGTAAAGTTACTGTTTTTTGCCTCCTTTCCATCCTCTTTGGAATGAAGTCCCCATGTGTAGTTCACACTTAATGAGTGGGAAGTTGTTCCACCTTCTTGAAGGAAATGTATGAATTATTTGGAATTCTTCTGCACAGAACATTTGTTTTTTCTCCTCCATTTATTTATTTATTTATTTATTTATTCAGTCATTTATTTTTATCAGTATGGAGTCATAGATATTTATTTTATTACTTTAGATTATAAATCATCACTACTTTATTTTGTTGCACAAATCGTTCCAGGTTTGGTTCTGGGAGTTTTTCCAGTTAATTCCTATTCCCTTGGACATACCCACTATTATGGGGTTTTTGTTGTTGTTTTATTTTGTTTGTTTGTTTGTTTGTTTTAGCATGTTCTTACCTTCTGGCACTTCAAGATCCTCCAGGCTCATTTGTGTATTTCCTGCCCCAGTCTTAGAATCAGCCATTTCTTCAAGAAGCCTTTACGTTACAATTTTATTTTCTATTTGAGTCGGTATACTGTAAAATGTATGTTTGCATCAGTACGTAGTTACTAAAAATAGAGAAATCTATCTCTTTCTCTGCAGAAATATATGTGGATCATATCCATTAGCGTTTAGGAAGGTTAATGCTACACTATCAGCATACAGATGTACCCACTCCACTCTATTAATGCTAATGGAAATTCCGGGAAGAAAAAACAGCGCCTAAGAGCAGATGTTGTCTTTATGGGCTTCCCTTCCTTCATTTAAAACCTAATACAGTGTTTTTGGGATGACATTTGTATTGCTGTTTTATAGATGTGGAGTTACGAATAGATTTGCAGCCTTCTTAGAGATTGGCTATTTGCTTTACTTAAATCAGAGATTTAAAAAAGTAACATTTATAGCACCTTATACTTGTGTAGTGCTGCAATGTACATAGTTTTGTATAATTTATTTGTTTTTACAGCAAACTTGTAAGATAAGCAGGATTTTTTATTTTAGAGGAAAGTGAGGTTCACAGAAGAGCAAAGTTCCCATGTTAAATGTCACTCTTCTTTACAAGGCTAATTTGTGACATGAGCCTTTTTTGCTTTTTGTTAGAATAACAATAGGCCTCATGTTTTCCATTTACTGTACCCATCTATCCCGTTTGCCCTAATAAAATCCAGTGATCCCTCACCTCATAACTTAATGGAAAGTTTTTACAGGATCTTTTATACCAAAGTTCCTATGGAATGCTTAGCACCTTTGTTTTTAATTATTTTGTATTTTAAACTCACCTCATAGGTCCCTATGTAATAACAATTTTGAACTCAGACTAAACTTGCCTTTAATCTTGTCTCTCTCCAATCCACCTTCTGTTTAACCCCTGACAGCTGACCACACAAATCTGACCCCATGACATTTTGTTTTACGACGCTTCAAATGTGTACCAATTCCTTTAGAATAAGGCCCTGGAAAGAATGTACAGGGCTGTTTAAGATCTGGCCCCTCCTACCTATCTAGTCCTACCTCCTGCCACTTGTATTTCAGGCCCCAGCAATGCTGAGCTGTATTGAGTTCCTTGAAAATAATACATGGTTTCTAGTCTGAGCATTTGCTCCACAGTTTCATTTGCATAGAAGGCTTTTTTTCTGTTCCCCCCACTTCTAAATTCTTTGAGCTGTGCTAATTCAAGATTCAGAATACATTATACACACCTATTTGTACGTATCTGTAATCCCACGTTGTTAGACTGAATTCCTTGAGGACAGAACCAATGTTTTATTTGTCTTCCATTTGTCTTGCAGAGGGCTCTTAGTAAATGCTGAATCAGTGAGTAAATAATCTTTCTGGTTTAAAAATGTGAACTTAATAGCTAATTTTATCCATATGGAAAAATTATAAATTTCTGGTGTATATTTTATTCATCCACTTATTCATTTTACAACCACATATAAAATGCCTACTCTCTGCCAGGTTATGTATTAGGCTCTGTTAGTTCAGGAGGAGTTAAATGCAGTCTCTGTCCATAGGAAAAACGTAGTCAAGTGAAAAAGTAAGTTGTATAAGAAGTAACAATAAGTTCCGTAACATTACAGCAGTATTTGGATGCAGAGGAGGAAATCTCTAGCTCACCCTGCCACAGATAGTGAAGACTTGGAAGAAGAGCTGAACTTCATCTGTTAGGTGAGAGAATGAACAAGGTTTTCATAGAGAAGCCTGAGGGGTGGATTCCAGGCAAAGGCCGGAGCAGATGGGGAGGGCTTGTGAACCTGGAATGTTGTGAAGCTGGGAATAGAACGTGTGGAGGAGAGATGCTGGCGACTTGTCAAACGAACGAAGGTCCTATGTATCTTGTGCTCAGGTGTTGGGAATTTATCCCAAGACATCAGAGGACTTTTGGACAATTCTTAAGATTTCTTGATATGTTACCATGTTCTCTTGAGTGCTTTGAAAATAGGGGGCAGGGGGAAGGGCCAAAGAAGTTGATTTACAGAGCTAATTTTTAAAGATCAGTCTACCTTAGATTTGATTTGCCTCATTTCATCTGCCTGTTTCCAATGCTCCTGTTTATATAAGAAAGGCTAACTGCTAGTACCAACCTCACTTTCTTTTTCTTTAATGCATTTAGACTTTCTAAATAATAGCTATGACTTGTGAGAAGCTGAAATAGTCATCATATCATCTTCCAAAACAAGTTAATGAAAATCCAATTAGTAATGTGTTATAATATAAGAATGTCAAGATAAATGGAGAAACTGGTGCTTAGTGGGGTAAGTTGAAGATAGGATTACATTCTTTACAAATTTGTGCCAGGCTATGAAACTTTTCTAAATATTTTCCCTCATAAAACCTTACATTCTTGTCTAAACCTTTAAAAAAAGGTCTGAATCTCAAGATAATTTTTTAAAGTTTCATTAATTCCTTTCTCAAAAGGTCCTCGTGACCAAATATCCACATTTCAGTTGCCAGAGTTGACTGTACTCTTTCTGTGGCGTGTTTATTATAGGACAGCAGAGGTATCAGCATTGCTGTCAATCAGTATACAAATATTTATTTAACTCAAACTCTGAGCTGTGTGTTACTTTAAACGAATGACCCTAGGTCAAATTTTGAGGAAGGTTTACTATTTTGGTTTTTCTCATTAAAGGACAAAATACCAAGTAGAAGAAAGAATGTCGAAACGTTACAGTTTCAGGAAATTACTAGGCCTACAAGATAAAAATGACATGATAAGCACTGCATTTATGATCTGTATTCTACATCCCTTCCTTTCCGGATTAATCACCAATGGGAGCCATGCTGTGCTTTCCTTATGCCTCGTCTTTTAACAGAAATTTTACTCAACTGTATTCTTGAGTAACTTTGTACTCAAAACTTTGTAACTCAAAACTAAACTTAAATTATCTTATTGAGGGATGCTGGGCTGGCTCATCCGTAGAGCATCCAACTCTTGACCTTGGGGCTGTGAGTTCTGGCCCCACGGGGAATGTAGGGATTACTTAAAAATTAAAAAGAAAAATCTTTAAAAAATTATCTTATTGATGTCTAAGAAGCTGTCATAGGGCAAGGCTCTTACATGTTTCCATCAGGATAACAGTCAAAAGACATCTTAGCTTCACATACAGCTAGACTAGAATTGACCGAGGACTTTGAGTGTTTGAAATGACGTCATCCTGTCTCTTCTCCATCTGAGGCTGTTGCTGAGTCTATTATTAAAAATTTAATTCTTGATAACTTATTGGTCCTCCTAGAGCCTGGCAGTCTAGAGGCAGATGAAAAAAAAAGAAGCAACAAGTAAAATGACGACGACAGCTGCGAGAGTCGTCTGAGCAGGAAAGAAGGAGAAATGCCCTACAGCACTGGGCAGGACGAAAGATGACCGAAACAGTGGGCTAGGGTCACTAAGGAAAAACTCGTACTGTTTCAATTAGGATACGTATTTTAAAGCACAGGAAAGTATACAATGAAAGATTTTAAATCCTGCTATTAAAAAAAAAAAAGTTTGTATTCAACGTGCTGTGTGCTCCTCATTCCGCAGAGATACAAATGCACACACTCTGTCATCCTTCCTTTTTCTGAAGCCTTGATGCCCACCTGCTCTTGTTATCTTGGAGAATGATGACTGGGTTAATGAGGGTGTGAGATGACAGGAAATGGGGAGAGATATGGAGCTCAGCACTCCTACGCTGGCGTTCTAGTCATTCCAGGACCTTGGGAAGGGTGTGAAAACAAACTCGGCCTACTTAAGCACTGTTCCTACGTCAGCGTCTTACCTCCTACGGGCAGCAGAGGTTTCCTTTAAAATCTTTCTGAGAAATCTAAGGGGGAAGACCAATGTTCAAGTTTTCTTCCAGTCCCTACAAAGAATTTCATCTGGTTTGGAGAGTTAAAAGGGTCACTCCCAAGCAATAGGAAGTGTTTTATTTTTCATTTTGGAGTGAGGAGCTCTCTGGAGCCAAATTGCCAATGCCATCAGGATTTATAAGCACAGACAACCACATGGAGAGGCTCTTTTTATGGACTAATTCAGAAAATAATTAATAGAGTAATAATAAATCCTTCTTCCATACTATGATACTTGGAGGACTGTATCACTTCATTTAAAATTCTTGTTGACTGTTGACGCTGTGCGAGATTTTGTCCATTTCATGTGAAGCTATGAAGTCAAAGCATCCTAGTTAAAATTTCCGTTTTGGGTTCATTTGATAATCTTTAGTTTATTAGTTTCACCTCTTATAGTACATACATGAAAAATAAACATATTCACGTATTGAAAATTGCCACTGCCTGATGACCCTTACCTTTTGTAACAACAGGTTTCAATACAGAGTCTGTATGGAAAAAAAATTTTTTTGAAAAGTGATTAAAAATGTATTTTTAGTATGTATTTATAATGAATGTTATAATAAATAGTTCTACTATTTATTATTTTGATGTTTGCCTTGAAAGCATTTCTTCTTCTTTTTTTTTTTTGAAGATATTTATTCTATTATTGTGGGAATTAGTCTAGATCTTTTGGGACAGTGGTTAGTGTCTCTAATGATGACTATCAAGGACTTTGAACTTCTAGAAGAATGGGGCAAGAAGAGAAGTCCTCTCCTTCCATCTGTTTATCTTTTTAAAATTCACAAGCAAAAGTTACCTGCCCTTACTTTTGATGTTATGAAAGGAAGAACACATGTTAGCATTAGGTCAGAGGAATGGAGGGAAGGATTATTGAATCTGAAATTTCCCTCTGGCACTGTTCCCCTTTCATGCTTTAAGCCTTTCATGGCTAATGAAGTTGATCAGAGTTTTTTTTAATCTTCCAACCCTGCTATTACTCCTTGATGTAATTCCTCCTCTAAACAATAAATTAATTAGCACTTATGCAATATTTCCTCCAAAATTTTTTTCTGTTGATCTTTCCCAATTATGTATGCCTGTAGTATCCTGCTTATTCTATTTTCTCCAACATTACAATTTTTCTACTTTTAAAATAATTGAGCTGGATTTTTATAACATACCTGCAAATTGTAGCATGAAGTAATATGGGAAAGAGATTTATTTGCCAAAGAATCTTAACCTATTTGATAATGTTGATCCCTATGTACTCCTTTGTACCAATCTTGCTTATCCTAAACATTGTGAAAAAATAATAATAGAATTAATTTTACTTTGGGCTTTCTTAGAAGATGATAGGCAAAATGTCATTTGATTATTTAATTAATCTATAATTACTTGGACATACAGATGTGTTCTAAAAGTAATGAAAACTTTAAAAAATTCTAGTCCATGTTCAAATTTTTAAAAAGTACATGAATACACACTTGAAAAATTAAAACTAGAACCGTACTTTATAACCTCAAAGAATCCCAAAGCATGACAAAATATGTTTCAAATTTCATATTACTTATACATTGCTACAGTATGCTATTTGTTTTTGAATAACTTAAAATGTCATAAACTTAAATGATTTTTTTTGGATTAAGATGCATTTTTTTAAGAGCTGAACCAAGATAAAATGGAGACACACCCTCATAGACTTCATTTTAATGCAAATAAATTTAATTAACATATCAGTTTATTGAAGTTAACAATGAAAAATATTCCAAAAGTAAATATTGCAGGGCCTTGTTAATGCCAAAGCTTTCTTTCATCTTATTAAGATTAATTAATTGCTGAATCACCACAGGACCCATGTTTTACTTGTAAAGCCAAACCAAAGAATTCTTTGCATTTATATCAGCATTTCTAGTTTTCCAGACAGACATTTTAATCCCTTCTGATCTCTGAGATAAATATATTTTTCACGTAATTGTATAATTACTCAGTAGAACAGAACAGATCCCATGGAGCCACTCCAGTGTGTGCTGTGTAAATAATGTTCTGTTCTACCCCTGGTAATTAGCCAATAGACCCCCCAGAGTGTTTTGGTCCCTTAAATAAACACTGTATGGGCAAGGAGGGGGGAGGGTCATATTTTCTTCATTGGCAATGAAACTAGAAAGAAGAGCTTCACATTCAGTACTTATTACATCATTTTAAAAAGAAAAAACTGCTTGTGACGATATAGCTCCCTCTGCTGGTTCACAAAGTTTAAAAAATGCAATAGAAAATGTTAGGAACTAGAGCCTCTCAAGAGAAAAATGTGTCATTTCAGGTGTGCAAGGGCGTTAAACTAAAAAAATAAGCAACAGAAGACTTCTTATTTTTGTTTCTTAAGTTGTGAGCCATCCTTCTCACTCTCTGTCTTTAATCATTCTATCATTGTGAGCCTGTGCTATCTTACTCTTTACAATATAAAGCAGGCTTTAGAACAGTAGGCAGGTAATTTTTCTGGACAACTCCAACAAAAGTAAGATTCATGAGCCTATCAGATCCACCTTAATAGCTTTATCCCTCCATAAGGCAGGGCATTATTCATAGGGGGCCTTAAGTTACCCTTACTCCATCTAGAGGGGTGGCAAATGAAAAATGTTATGAAATAAGCATCTTTCTCAAACTGATCAATTAAAGTCGTGTGCATCTCATTTTTATGGCATTGGTGACCATCTTCATTTGGTAGAGTAGGCTAACCACAGTCAAAAAAGAGAGGTCAGAAGTTGGAGAAACATGGTCTTGAATCCTAGCTTTGACAAAATTTGTGTAGTCTTCTTCAAGTTATTTATTTTCTCTGCTTTTTCTTGTTCACATCTATAATATGGAGCTAAAATTCTCAGTCATTGTTTAGCCTCAGAAGGCTAAATAAAGTCATGTATGTATAGTGCCTGGCATGTAGCAAATATATATTAATTGTAGTTATCACTATTACTAAGAAATTTGGGTTTCTCCTCCAGTGAACCAAATGATCCAGAGAGTGTCAAAGAGAAACAATGTTCCTTCCCAAAATTCTGAAAGTGTGGCCACATAACGTATGTTCAATCATAGAAAACATATAACTTCTATTGAAAAAAGTTAATATGATTTAACTTCACCATAGTTACACAATCTACAATCCAATCTTCTTTGTTTTTGTTTTGTTTTGTTTTGATATGGAGACAAAATCAGAAGTATAGTTGACCCTACGAAACTGTAGGTCCCAGAAACCTATTAAATTGGGCTATAAAATAAAGCTAGGTAAACAGTATATTCTGATGAAGAGGATTTAGATAATGAGTTGTAGAGTTTGTCATAGACTGTTAACACATAAATTCATGTCTTTGATAGCTCTCTTTTGCTACGTATGTAGTAAAAGTGTTTATTTTACTGTATTAGCTTTTGACAAGACAGTAAATAAGGATTTCACAATCAAATAGCAAGATAGGGAAAAGTGGTTCGAGCCTAGCATTTATGTTTTCTGAGTGACAGTTTGCCTCTAGGGAGAACTGTGCTGTCTCTAGTTCTATGTACACAGGCTAGGTCATTCTTTATTATGAGGTAATAAAAAAATAAGAGAGGCAGAACAGGTAGTGGTTAAGTACAGAACTCTGAAGCCAGGAGACCTGGGTTTGCATTCTAGTTCTATTTAGCGCTGTGACCTTGAGAGAGTATGTGGGATGCTTCGCTGTCTTCGCTTATAAAATGCTGATATAAAAGTGTATGCTTTGTATCAGTTTCCTAGGGCTGCCTTGACAAATTACAACAAACGCAATGACTTAAAACAACAGAAATTTATTTTCTCACAGATTGGGAGGCCGGAAATCTGAAACCAAATTATCAGCAGGGTCATGTTCCCACCAAAAGGTCTAGAGAAGAATCCTTCCTTGCCTCCTCCAGCTTCTGGTGGCACAGAGCTTCTGGTGGCCCCAGCTGTGCCTCGGCATGTGGCAGCACATCTCCAGTCTGTGGCTCTGTCTTCACATGGTCTTTCTTCTGTGTGTGTCCCCTCCTCTTCTTATTAGGACACCATTCATTGGACTGAGGATATTGGTATCCAATCCTGTAAGACCTCATTGTAATTACATTTGCAAAGACCCTATTTCCAAATAAGGTATCATTCTGAGGTTCCAAGCGGACATGAATTTTAGGGGGTACTATTCAACTACTACATGCCTCATAGGACAGTTCTGGGGATTATATGAGTTGCAGTTAAAGCACTAGAACAATGCCTGTCACAGATGTCTTAGCTGAGGTTGACTTCTAAAACTTTATCTGTGGCTCAGGCAGTTTCAACCACGTTACAAATGCCCAGTTACAAATGTGTACAGTGACCCACTGTACCTTCAACACAAGCCACTTAAAACTGCCCTCATTTTCACCCCAAATGAGAACCACTTGATTCCTCAATTCTTGTAAGTGGTATCACCAACCTTATTTACCTGTCCTCTGTTTCCCAAGATTCAAAACCTCAGCATTTACAACTCCTCCTTCTTTGTTGTTTCATCTAATCAACCTTTCGGCCCTATTGAGTGTACCATGAGAGCAATTAACTTGTTACTCTCTCTTCTCCCTTCCAGGTCAGGCTTCTTTAATATTCACCCAAATGAGAAATAGCATAATACAGTCACACAGTAAATCACAATAAATGCACACACACACATATATTTCAGAGGGCAGAAAAATAACTACATTTCCTTTAATTCAGATAATATGTCTATTTAATGAAAAAATATGGGATATAATATACAATAAAGAGGGCTTAGTAGTTCTGCATGTGAACTAGCTCTATTATAGAGAAAGGAGAAGCTTTGGGAGGAAAAGGAAAACATTTACTATGCTTCTAATCTATAAGATGTAAACAAAGGCATGGTGATCTGGCATGGATTCTGTCCATTTTACAACCCTGGCCTCAGTTTCCTTAGCAGTAAAATGTGCCCTTGAAAGAGTTATTTAAATTCTCTAATCTTATAGATAATGCTTTATCATCCATTAATTAAGGTTATAATTACCCATAAGTTTGACATAAAAATTAAATGAGAAAACTATATGTAAAATGATTTAGAATAGTACTATGCCCCTAACACTTGCAATAAATGTTAACTATTACATACAATTTTAGAATCCTATAGACCTTAATTCTCTAAAATTCTTGCACCTATTTGTTTGTTGTTTTGTTTGATGGCTCATTTCATTTGAATTATGTTTCCAGATTCTGTTGCATTTTAACAAAGCCGTGTGATTTGTGTGCAGTGCGTGCAACGGTTAGCAAGAACTTGGCTTCTGAGTCATTAGCTGCTGTTGGGCCAATCCTTTCAGGCAGGGATGTGCTCTGACCTGAGCCTAGTGCTCTCTGGTGTCCTTATCTATAAAAAGGGGTTAAAATGTGTTACAAGAACTAAACAACACACAGTGAGCATTCAAAAAATGGTGGCTGGCCATAATATAGTGTTTCTGGGTCTCAGGTTCTAGGTGAATATCAATGGGTGCTCTTAACTTCTTTTCATTCTTTCAAAAAGAGGATGTGATTTGGGTGGGGGGATGGGCAAAATGGGTGAAGGGAAGCAGAAGATGCAGACTTGCAGTTACAGAATGAGGAAGTCATGGAACTAGAAGGTGCAGCATAGGGAATGGTCAATGATATTGTAGGAGCATTGTATGGTGACAGTAGCTACAGCTGTAGTGAGCATGGCATAACAGAGAAGTGGACTCACTATGTTCCGCACCTGAAACTCAGGTAACATTTTGTGTCAATTATACCCAAAAAAAATTTTTTTAAGGAGTATGCAATCCATTATGGTGCAGAAGTTGCATAAGGTATCCGGGCAGAAAGAATTAGAGCACTGTGATAGGAGCTCTTATACTTCTAATGTTAGAACAATCAACATATACTTAGCACCTATTGAATGTTGAGATTCTGAAGCATGTTGGATCAGCTGAAAGTGATCGCTCAGGAAAGTGAATGAGAGCCTTAATTCTGAGACAGAACTAGCAGGATTAAAATAGAGATGAGCTTTTGTAACTTCTGGATGACTTATTTTAAAAATATCACGCCATCAATTAAAACTGCATTTAACAGCAATTGCATTAACTGAGTCTAATGTGTGTGGTTGAAAACACTCAGACAACTCTTTACATATACCTTGTATCCTGTGTAAGGCCATGGCTATTCACTATGGATACATATTTTATTCCACATATTAACAATATCCTCCATAGTAGTAGGTCATGAATGTCTGGGAGAGACATGTCCAGAAACTTTGTAGTTAATGGGAAAATAAATACCAAAAAGTTCAAACTACATATGCACACATCCATTGTTAGAATGTCTTTTTTTTGAAGCAGTTTAAGGAAATAAACACTGAGGTATTACTTTGACAAAGTAGATAACGACGTATTGAAATCTATGCAGGGTTGCATATTGTCCTTTGTCTACCACCCTGTTTCCTAAAAGCACACACCAAAACAGCTTATGAGCTGGTTAGGAATTCTCACTGCACCCACACGAAGGATAGAAACATGTCGTAAAGCAACAGGTGAGTACATACCTGTGATATTGGAAGTCATTTGCTTTTGAAGTGATAGAAAGGTGATCAGACGGGGTACAGTTAAGAAAATACTTTGTAGCAAAAGTCTCACCGGATTGTTAAGGATTCAGATTGTGTCTGACAGAATCATGAAGCATTGCCTCTAAAGCAGATTTTCATGTCTATGGCAAAGGAATCACGGTTGGAAGGTTACCCTGAAGGACAAGGTTGAAAGGTGACTCTGAAGGACAAAAGGGCCCACCTCTCGGAGTTTCAGTTTGACATGGGGAGAGAGCTTTAGTCATAGAGGAGGCCTGAATCTGAGCTCAAGGTCCATTCTGTCACTCACACTTGTTTCCTGCTTTGCTTTTATTGGCCTCATGTCTGAGTCCTAGAATAATATAGGCTTAATAAGTGCTGAATATGTTGACTATGCTAACATGAGAACTATGAAAGACTAAGAGATTGAAACAGTTGTTTCAGTAAGGGCACAATCCAACATCAGAGACCTAAGCAGTATTACTGGGGGCCCTTCTAATCAACCGGGATATGAAGGGAGAAAGGATATTGTTCCTACTTTGACCCAGACCACCCTTTGCCTTGATATCAAGAGGAGTCTAATTGACAACACTTCACGGAGCAAAGATGTGCCTGATGGGAAGCTGCAGCACTTAGTGGAGTCTGGTGACACCCAGTGGGAGACTGCTGCACCTGGTGGGACAGAGTCAGTACAGTCCAACTGGAATATACTTCTGCGTGAACACTTGTTACACGCTTATACCCAGAAAAGTCCTGAATGGCTTGGAACACAGCACCAGGGCAGAGTGGATTTTTAAAGAGGCCTAAGGTGGGTCCAACAGTCAAAAAGAGATTTGAAGTATCACTGATTTTAAGATCCTATTACATCTTCAGGTTACTAAAGTCTGGGAAAATCAAATTATAAAGATGAAATTTTCATATTCCAATTGTTTATAGGTTTTTGGTTTGAGTCTCCTAATTCACAGAGTTGAATAAAGGCAAAAATTAGTTTCCCCTTAAATATCTTATTTTGCAAGTTTTCCCTTATACACACTCATCTCCATGCACATAAATACATACAACTCTCTCCAATAAAAGTAAAATGTTCTTTTTTTTTTTAAGATTTTATTTATTTATTTGACAGAGAGAGAGACAGCCAGTGAGAGAGGGAACACAAGCAGGGGGAGTGGGAGAGGAAGAAGCAGGCTCCCAGCAGAGCAGGGAGCCCAATGTGGGGCTTGATCCCAGGACTCTGGGATCACGCCCTGAGCCGAAGGCAGACGCTTAACGACTGAGCCACCCAAGCTCCCCTAAAAGTAAAATGTTCTAAGTATTTGTCCTTTAGTTGTAGGAAATGTACAGCTCTCTCCAGTTAAAGGAAAACATTCTAAATATTCATCCTTTCATTTTAAGAAGTAGGTAGTTACTAAAAATTATTTTCTAAAATGTGTATCAGTATTTTATGTAGCTTTGCCCTCCAGCCCCCATTGGAATATAAATGTGAATATGGGTGCCAAAGATGATACTTCTAAGAAATAATTAAATTCTGGTTCAATTCACTTTAGACAAACTGGGAAATGTCTTGTATTTTATCGCCTCTAGCTTCTCACACTAAAAGCAATCCCTAAAGAATTTGCTGCATGGAATGTTTTTTCTATCTAAAGCAACCGTTGGGTTTGACTGTATGACAGAATCGACCCCAGTTATATTTCTTGAAGTTCAAATATTTGGTGTTTCTTCAATGAGTAAACTACACTGCAACATGCCACAAAGGAAATTGTTTTAAAACAGAGAGGGGACAGATAATAAAGCTGATCACATAAAACACATGTTTGGTCTATCTAGCCCTCCAGTTTATTTTGGTGTTTTGGTCAAATGAAAGTAGATTGATAAATATATTTTAAAAATGAATTCTAGATGGATTATACCATAAAAACTTTAAAATGATAGTGTAAAATAACCTAGAAGACAATGTGGGTACATAGAAAATATTGAGTCTGGAAATAGAAATATATTTATAGAATATATCTAAGACATAAATGTAAAGTTAAGGTGAGAATTTAGAGAATAAAAAATGAAAGAGAGGACTATAGAAATGAATAGAAAAAATTCTGAAAACCAAAACATTATTGAAAGATAAGTGGCATATTAGAAAACATGGCAGATAAAACAAATACTTTAAAAGAAGAATGAATTAAATAAGTCATGAAAACTTTGTAGAAAAATATTAATTTGCCCAAACAGCTAAATCTCCTTCATAATTAAAGAAATATAAAACGCCTATAAATTTAGAATTCTCTTTACAAAGATAATATTCAAACTTTGCAAGAGTGTGGGAAAAGAAACATTCATACATTGTTATTGGAATATAAATTGATTTCACTTTTGCAGGAAACAGAAAAATAGCCAACCTCTAATTACAAAATTCTGCATTTATGGATCCGTTATAAACATGACATGGAAAAAATAACCGTATAAAACATTAAGTGAAAAAAACCTGGATTCACAAGGATACCTGCCTTATCTGTTCTATGATCTCAATTTTATAGTGAAAATGGGAAAAAAATACAGCAATATTAACAATGGTTACCAGTATGAAAGGCAGTTTTAAATCAAGATAGGAACTGAAGGGTTTAAAAAATAGTGTCCTGGGGCGCCTGGCTGGGTCAGTCGTTAAGCGTCTGCCTTCGGCTCTGGGTGTGATCCCGGCATTCTGGGATCAAGCCCTGAATCAGGCTCCTCCTCTGAGAGCCTGCTTCTTCCTCTCCCACTCCCCCTGCTTGTGTCCCCTCTCTCACTGGCTGTCTCTCTCTCTGTCAAATAAATAAATAAAATCTTTTAAAAAAAAAGTGTCCTATATTTGTACACAAAATATCAGTTAATATATCTAAATCTGTCTCATACCATATAAACATATAAATCCATTAATTAACACAGTAACTACCTATGTAAGACCTACTATGTGACTGATACAATTTTTCATGGATGGGTTGTATTGAGGGAGTAAATTTTTCTTCTATTTTTCTTGTCAGGTGAAGAATATAGTCTTCTGTAAACAAATTGGAAGGTCCATAGTGATATAAAAATTGTATAAAGAATCTCTTTCTCAGGGTAGCTGAGTGGCTCAGTCAGTTAAATGTCTGACTCTTGATTTTGGCTTAGGTCATGATCTCAGGATCCTGGATTGAGCCCTGTGATAGGCTTTGTGCTCAGTGGGGAATCTGCTTGAAAATTTCTTCTTCTGCCTTCTGCTCCTCTCCCTGCTCACATGTGCTCACTTGCTCTCTCTCCAATAAATAAATCTTTAAAAAAATATATCTTTCTTCCTCTACTAAGGTGAGTTTAGATAGCCTTACCTTTGGATATTAGTATATTTGACACTATACCTTCTGCATTAAGATTAGGTCATTAAAGTTTATATATGAATCAATGAGAGAAATGATGAACACCACACAACTTAGTATTTGTAGAGTTGAAAGAAAATTTATTACTAGCTGGTGATCAGTTACTAACATCACTGGAAGGTCTATTACAAATGGTTCTTTTGTGACTTTAATCATATTTTTAATGATTTTTTTGGTCTTTCCCTTACTATAGTGAATTACCACAAGATTTACTTGGCAGGATTTGACATGGGATTACTTCCTCCTCTGTGATGTACTTTCTCTCAGTGACTTCAGGCTCCGAGCCTACCAGGTTTTCCTCCCACCTCACTGGTTGTGACTTCTCAGTTCCTTTTGTTTTTTTATTCTCCTCTCTCAGAACTCTTAATGGTGTTATGACCCAGCGATTAGTTTGGGTCTTCAGCTCTATCCATATTCATCTCCTTGGTAATGTCATCCAGCCTAGTGGCTCCAATTACCTTTATACACAACTGATTCCAAAATTTATATCCTTTAAATTCCATGTTCACATATCAAACCACCCTGGAAATATAAGGGATATTCACTTGGATATGCAACAAACACCTCAACCTAAAATGCCCCTAACAGAAACCATGATCTCCAGACCTCTAACAACTCCCTCACTAAGGAGGGAAAAAACCCAAAAACCCAAAAACAAAACTTGCTTCTCTTGGAACCTTCTTCATCGAAGGTAATGACACTTCCATTTTCCCAATTACTCAGATCAAAAACTTCAGTCTCCCTTGACTTCTTTTTTATTCTCACATTTCACATCCTGTCTATTAGGAAATCCGTTGGCTCTCCTCTCAGAAGATATTTCACTTTTGTTTAAGCTATCAATACTCTTCACCTGGATTATGGCAATTACCTTTTAATGGGTCTGTTTTTAACTTTGTACACTATAGTCTATTCTAACTACATCAACAAGAGTGATACTTTAGATTTCTTATAAGACCTGCAAAGCCTAGGGTCTGGATCCCTGTTACTTCTCTGACCTCTTCACCTGCTACTTTCTCACTAGCTCACTCTGCTTGAAGCACAGTGCCTTCTTTTTTTCTTCCTTGAAAATGCCAGTCATCCACTCACCTTAAGGCCTTTACACTGTCTGTTCTCTCTGCCCCAGTACTTTCTTTCTCTGGATATCTGCATGGCCAACTTCCTAGCTCCTTTGAGTATTTTCCCAAATGTGTCACCTTCTCAATGAAACTTATGTGGACTACTATATTTAAAGTTATAGCCAGTCGATCTGAACTACTTTTTTTTTTTTAAATATTTTATCCATTTATTTGATAGAGATAGAGACAGCCAGCGAGAGAGAGAACACAAGCAGGGGGAGTGGGAGAGGAAGAAGCAGGCTTCCAAGAGGAGACTGATGTGGGGCTCGATCCCAGACGCCGGATCACGCCCTGAGCCGAAGGCAGACGCTTAATGACTGAGCCACCCAGGAGCCCCTGAACTTCTGAGATCCCTTCTTCCCCTGCTTTATATTTTGCCATGAATGATACTTGTATCTTTCTAGCATATTTTATCATTTATTTATTTATCATGTTTGGCACTTATTATTGGAAATTTTCCACTAAAAATAAGCTCCACAAAGTCGGGAATTTTTTTTCTTTTTTGTTTACTTGCATATTCCAGTATATAGAAGAATGCTTGCCATATGGTAGATATTCCAGAAATATCCATTGAGTGAATAAATGGACTATAAATGATTATAAGCTGTGATCATGCCTATGTGGGTAACTGCTGGGTTCCCAGAGTCTAGCACATGGTTTAGCACTTAGTACCCTACAAGAATATTTGCTGAATCAATGAATGAGTGAGAACGAGAATGAGAAGTGGATTTATTAATCGTGACACAACTTTTGGTCACAGGTCCATAGTTTATGATAGCATATATTTTTCTTTGTCGCTTCAAATTAGTAATACTTATAAAGCCTTATAAGCTACACAAAGGTAGTAAGTACTTAATGAGTTTCCATAGGGCATAACCATAGACTAAGAAATGGAGTGATGGTAATCACCTGCTGCTGTAGGGATGCTATGAACATGACCTGGTCCAAATGCTATCCCCGTCCTCTGGGAGTGCAGAGATCTTTCCTTGGCTACGTTCTGAGTAATAAATTTTTTTCCAGTAGTTCTTAGTAGCTGTTTTTAGCTTTTGTGGTGTTTTCTCCCTCACTTTTATTTTGAAAATTTTAAAACCTACATACATTCTCTAATTATAGGCAGACATTGCATGGAAGAGTCAAAGCTTTACGGATAGCTCTCTGTCTCTGAGGCAACTGCCTTCAACATTTTCTCTCTATGGTTTCCTGGGATAACCAATAAGGAGACAGTAATAACTCTCTATTTTCTACTCAGAGACTTTACCATGCTTTAGACTAGTAAAAACATAGTTTACACGTGTTTTGGGGACTCTTGCTGTAGAAATTTTCTAGCCCACAATTACATTTCAAGAGACTTCTAAACTGTCACTAAGCTGGAAACCACAGTTGGATAAAGTTTAGAGGAGGGTTGTTGATATTCATCCATAGCTGCCCCATAAGTGGTGTTTATCACCTGCACGGTCATCAGAGTTCATGGGGAGTAGTAAGGTCATGGTGACACGGACTGAGGCTTTAAGGAAGATGCATGATTTCCCATAACAACACAGAGACTGACATCTGGGAGGGTTGACTGAGGGTTTGGCAGTTTTCTTAACACTCAACTCCTCTTACCCTGCTGAAAAGCTTCATGGATATTTCAACTACATTGACTATTCCTTTACCCCTGCTCCTTAGTAATGTGTTTCTTTCCTTAGCTCTACATGTTTGTTTCAGTGTAATCAAAACTAAGATAAACAATTTTGTTCATAGGGTTTCTAATAGCAAGCACACTGTAAACATGTTTGATGTAAATGAATCAGAATCATTACTTGATGCACACAACATTTCTTATTTAAATTCATTTACACTATCTTAACAAAATCCCAATAAGAACTGGACTTCTACACTACACCTTTTTGATATGATATGATATGATATTGATATCTATGTATAATTAAGTTAATCTCAAATAGTGGAGGAAAAGAATGAATAAGCAGTTGGGGTTTCTTCTATTTAGGCAACCAGGTCAAACTGGCCCTGTGAAGGAACACCATTTATGGCTTGGTTTTGTAAATTAAATTCTGTGATTACAGTAAAAATCCAGCTCTGAACAGGAGAGTTTTTTGCAAAAGCATATCCTGCAAGAGCCAGACAATTCTAAAATAGATTCAAGCGGTTTAGATTATCTCAACCCAAGAACAACTAAATACTGCCATGAAAAGGACTATTAGTAGTAAATTCTGGGTTGGAGTTGCAGGTACATAAAAGCCAAATCCTTAAAGAGCCCTCCCAATCAGCAGGAGCTTGGAAAGGGTAGTAAGAGGAAGAAATTAATTCTCACTGGTGGTTTTAACTGGCCCAACTGCCTCCAGTCCCTTTGTGTCTCAAATTATTCCAAGCATGAGAATGAAAATTTGCTAGATGTGCATATTTCAAAGTTGGAAAAGCTAGTCCTTTTCCAGGAAAATTTAAAATTTGCCAGTTTTGAGATGAACTTTTTATGCATTTCCTCAATAGTCTTAAATTGTTCATGGATTATGTATTTTGTTTCACAGTTATCTTTTTTTACGTTTTTATTTTAAGTTTTTATTGAAATTCCATTTAGTTAACATAAAGTATAATATTAGTTTCAGGTGTAGAATTCAGTGATTTATCGCTTATATAAAAGACCCTGTGCTCATCACAAATGCCCTCCTTAATCCCCATCACCCATTTAACCCATCCCCCTACCCCCCTCCCCTCTGGTAACCATAGTTTGTTCTCTATAATTAAGAGTATGTTTCTTGATTTGTCTCTCTTTCTTATTTTCCTCCTATGTTCATTTGTTTTCTTTTTTTCAAGTTTTTATTTAAATTCCAGTTAGCTAACATATAGTGCAATATTAGTTTCAGGTATAGAATTTAATAATTCATCACTGACATACACCACCCAGTGATTATCACAACCAATGCCCTCCTTAATCAACCATTTAGCCCATCCCCCACCCATCCCTCCAACAACCCTCAGTTTGTTCCCTGTAGTTAAGTGTCTGTTTTATGGTTTGCCTATCTCTTCCCCCAACCCTGCTCTGTTCATTTGTTTTGTTTCTTAAATTCCACATATGAGTGAAGTCATATGGTGTTTGTCTTTCTCTGGCTGACTTACTTCACTTAGCATAATACTCTCTAGCTCCATCCCCATCATTGCAAATGGCAAGATTTCATTCTTTTTTATAGCTGAGTAATATTCCAGTGTGTGTGTGTGTGTGTGTGTGTGTGTGTGTACACATATATATATATGTACACACCTTCTTCATCCATTCATCAGTTGATGGACATTTGGGCTCTTTCCATAATATGGCTATTGTTAATAATGCTGCTATAAATGCCTGGCTGCATGTATCCCTTCGAATAAGTATTTTTGTATCCTTTGGGTAAACACCTAGTATTGAAATTGCTGGATTGTAGAGTAGTTCTAATTTTAACTTTTTGAGGAAACTCCATACTGTTTTCCACTGGTGGTTGCATGCACCAGCTTGCATTCCTGCCAGCAGTGCAAAAGTGTTCCCCCTTTCTCCACATCCTCACTAACACCTGTTGTTTCCTGTGTTGTTAATTTTAGCTATTCTGACTGGTGTGAGGTAAATATCTCATTATAGTTTTGATTTGCATTTCCCTAATGATGAGTGATGTTGAGCATCTTTTCAAGTGTATGTTAGGCATCTGTATGACCTCTTTGGAAAAATGTCTATTCATACAAAGGAATGAAACGCACCACTTTTTTACACCATACACAAAAATAAATTCCAAGTGGATTAAAGACCTAAATGTGAGACAGGAAGCCACCAAAATCCTGGAGGAGAACACAGGCAGTAACCTCTTTGACATTGGCAGCAGCAACTTCTTACTAGATATGTCTCCTGAGGCAAAAGAAACAAGTGAAAATAAACTGTTGGGACTTCATCAAAATAGAAAGCTTCTGCACAGTGAAGGAAACAATCAACAGAACTAAAAGGCAACCTGTGGAATAGAAGATATTTGCAAATGACATATCTGATAAAGGGTTCGTATCCAAAATACATAAAGAATGTATAAAACTGAACACCCAAAAACAAATAATCCAATTTAAAAATGGGCACAATTTTTTGCCTTTTTATAAATGCAAGCAGGTACAGATTTTTCTATAGATTGTCTCATTTTCATTACACAGCCTAAAGTATTATTTAAAGTATACAAAAATGCTCACAGAGCAACATGGTAGATAACCAGTTGGCAATTTCCTTTAACCACAGTAATCATCACTCTATTGCTAATTAATTTGGTATTATTCTTAGCTATATACTATGTTACTAATAAAATGAATAATAGTACATATCGATTTCTGAAAATTAGATTGAATAATTTCATTGTCTAATTAAATAAGTTTCCTTAATTTAACTGTGCCCAGCATATCTTCCAATAGCACAAATATTTTAAAACAATTTATATTTATTTAAATCTATTCCATTTTACATGCTTATAGTATATTCTCTCTTAATACTCACATATTTTAAATTATACATTTGAATTTGATTTTCATTTGAACATCTGACCAAAAGCAAATCATTTCAAGTATAAATATTTAGTCTCTCAAGACGAAATGGATTTATTTTCTTTTAGTGTACAGGTATAGTATATATATCTCATTTGGACATTCTTGTCTATCAAGACTTAACAAACCTATCCAAAAAAATACTTTGTACAAAGATAAATACTAATTCTGACTAGATAGCAGTTGAAAACCTAAGCAAAATGATAAAAATTCATTTTGTCACCTGATATTATATCAAATTACTTATGAATGATTCTCTTGAACTATAAATTTGTGTGTGTGTGTATGTTTGTGTGTGACAGAGAGAGAGAGAGAGAAAGAAAGAGTGGGAGAGATGAAGCTATGTAGTTGAATATACTTTTCTTAAAATAAGGCTGCAGGGAGTTGATGGGTGAAGGATGTTTTTTCAACCTTAAACAAGTAGTAAATTGGGTGACATTTGGTGTTTATAACAGATGAAAACCAGATGAGAATTTCTTTCTGCTCTAACCTCTGATGATTAGACAAGCTCAGTTTCTTTAAATTCTGCGCTTAATATTTACACTGACTCTTATTCGAAAAGACAGTCTAGGATGAATAGATAAAAAACATTCTGAATGCCATCTCCCAGAAATGGCAATATATTCTTAATTTCTCTAAGAAAAAATTGAGGTAATATGCCAGGTTTTGAAAGTCAAGGGCTTTCAGATGATAACTGGTAAGTTTTCCAGAACATGTAAAGCCTCAAACTAAATTTTTAACACCCAAATTCCCTATTCACACATGCACAGTCTTCACAGTTACATGGGAGTATAAACCATTATTTAAAAAATAAAAACTTTAAAATTTGAAAATAAAAATAGGTAACCTGTTTCCCAGGGCAGATCAAATTATTCGAAAGTTTTGTCTTCCTTTCCCAGAAACAAATACTGAAAGCAGTTAACCAAGATCAATATTAGAATAAATGAATATATAGTTCTGGATATGTTGAGTTTGTGGTGCCTGTGTTGGTAAAGGACTTTTTTAACCTTGAAGAAGTAACAAATTACATCGAGAGAATACTGACATTTAAGAAGTTAGTAAAAGCAGAAAAATAGAACACAAAGGGGACTGAGAAGGAGGATCAGTTAAGTGCAGCACAGGGACCACCAGCAGAATGATTTCTCAGAAAGCAAGAGAAGTCGAATCTGCAAGAAAGTGGCAAAGGCTGAGGAACGGTGAAATTAGGTTAAAGCTTGAGGAACGCCAGTTGGATTAGGCCAATCAAAGGTCACTACAAACAATTTTGGCGAAGAGATTGAAATGAAAATCATATCAGAGTAGGTGGTTGAGTGCACGGGAGGCGAGAAAGTGGGCGCAGCAGCACAGACCGCTCTTTCTTTCTGCATAAGACGCAAGAGGAATATGTGTGGTTAAAGGAGGTTTGTGCTTGTTTGCTTACTTTTAGAATAGAAGATAGTTGAGTACGTTTTACAAACTGAGTGGAAGAAGGCAGTAGAGAGAGGAGAGAATGAAGTTCTAGATAGAAGGCAGAGGCAGATCCCTGAGCAGACTGGAGTTGAGGATGTGTGTGGGAATCCTCCCGAGACCATCGGCACTCCCAATCCCCCTTACCCTGCTCTGTTTTTCTTTTCTCTGCAGCATTGGTTACTTTCCAATACTATATAATTCATGCATTTGTTACATTTATCACTTGTCTTCTCCACCTCTCTCAATCTCTTATGTGAACTTTTCATTTCCTACTATTCCCACTTATCCTTTAAATGACTTGTCCTTCCAGGGCTATGAAGTTCACAGAGGCAGAGATGCTTATCTTTTGTTCATTCACATATTTCAAGCACCTAGAACATGGTGGACATTCAATAAATACTTGTTGAAAGATGTTGGATTGTATACTTTTAAAAAATATTGGGATTAGCTTGAAAGATTTTATTTTTTTACCTGTTAAGTAGGAATAATTAAGCTGCAATTTACAAGAAAGGTAAGAGAGATTTCATATACACTGAAAGTTAAAAATTCACTGTATTGATCAGATGTTATTTGTGGAGTAACTCACAAGCCCTATTCAAGTTCATCATTTGTTTATCTCATATAATAGTTTATTTTCTTTTTAATAAGTTGCCATCATTTAAACATTAGATTTAGCTCACAGTTTCAAATGTATGGCTTGTCTTGGAAAGCAGGAGGATGTGGCAATACTTGACTCATCTCTGTGTGACAGAAATCACCTGGATCTGATTTGAAAGTCTTTCCTCACCACCACCCTCCAGGACGTAGGCCCACAAGATAAAGCATGTGATCTTCATTTGCCAAAGTCTTACCCATTCACTATGATATCCTCAACACTTAAGTCACCATTTGTTATTGAACTTGAGTTACTATTTTTCATAGTATGGCTGCTTCATCCTGCCTGGCCTCTTTAGGCAAATGTTTCTGCAAGCCATAATACTGATAGTATTCAACTAACAAGTAATTTGTGTTCCAGTGGGATTTTCCAGTATCTTTAGATACTCAGCTCACCATGGCTAGTCAGGCCCTACATGAGCTTGCTACCCCTGTCTTCTGACCTCCATTCACAATCTCCACTTGGCTTTAAATGCACTCCTATTTTCTCTCTTCAGTGGCCCTCTTCCTTTTTCTTAAATATGTCAAGCTCCCTCCAGTCTCTATACCTTTACGTTTTCAGTTTGCTTTACTGCAGTTTCTTTCCTTCAGATAATCAGGATGGCTGGCTGCTAATTTTACCACACGGGCAAACATGCATTTACAAGCAGCTCCTTCCCTCAGAACCATACAAGTTGTTCTGAAATCTCAATGAATTTCAGCTTTTTGCCCTTTTAAGTTATCCAACAAGCAGCTTGCATGAATGGTTTAGTCAAGGCAAGGGGGATGGTTTCCTACTGGCAGGATTAATTTAAATTGATAGGCAGAACCAGGTGACAAAGACTGCACACAGAACTGATTGGACTCCCTAGATTCTACTTTGAAGAATATATGCTATTAGGCTTATTAGATACTCCCACCTTACTCATGCAAATGCAAGTGTGCCCATTCAATGTATTCTGGCCAGTAGAAATATCTTGACTAACACTCTGAAGAAAAATTATTTCTTGCACATTATATACTAATTAATAAACTTTCTTATATTGATTGGAGTTACAAATAGTGCTCCTCTGAAATGGCTTTTCCATTAGGGTCCTTCAAATGCTAACTAGCTCTCCTTGGAGTGTTAGTCCTGATTAGTGTACTTGACATATTAATCAACCATCCCTAAGGGGTAGATAAAATTAACACATATTTACTTCTGTACATGTACACTCACATATATCACATTCTCTATTCTGATGTGTTTTTCAGTACATCATAGGAAACATACCAGTTAGGAATCAATCACTCATACATAAAACCAAATGATGAGAATTTTTCCTCCCCACCACCCCCAAACCAATTTTGAGTGAATTGACATGAGAATAAAAAATTAGATTACTACAGGGACTAAGAGTACAATTCAATCCTTTACTCCATCTATGGGAAATAACAGGATTTGAGAAAATTGTTTCTGGAATCTCCCATTATAACTGGAAATATATTTGGTTACAGGAACAAGGTCAGTCTTGTTTGGCTTAAAATGGATCTGCTGGTTTTGCTTTTCTGGATCTTCATGGGTTGAATAGGCATTGAAGGCTTCCCTGAATAACTATCATGAAACCCAAACTATGTGTTCCCATTTTTCTTATCCTGATCCTTCAAGTATATATATTGCACAAAGGCGTAAGCAGCAGTGTAGGATTTACTGACAATTTTGTAATAAAATGAGGAGAGAGTCTAATATCAAATATTACAATATAAATTCTCAAAATTCTCATGAGACATTGCTCTCTTTTCAGGTATCTCTATCTCTCATGGGATCCAACAGATAGCATCCCCTCCCCTTCCCTTACTTCAGATGCTGCCCAGGCCCTTCCGATGTTGTCCCTTCTCTTCCAAAAGCAAAAGGTTCCCTTTTCTTTCACATGCATGATAACCCTACATTTTTCTCTGAATCCTAGATACCAACTGATAGCAGGTCCCAAAGCTCCAGCCTCCATGATTAATGAATTTATCAAAACAGCAAATGTAGGTCTTTTCCTCTGGAGGATTTGTATGTCAGCAATCTAGAAAAATAAAACAAAATTCCCCACATTTTGCATCTGTCCTTATAAAAAAATAGATTGAGTTCCAAATACCTTATGAACACATTTTTGGAACACAAGCTCTTCTTAATTTGTAGACTTCTTGACTAATGGAAATAGAAAAAAAATGCTCATTAATTCCGGATTTTCTTCGCATATGATGGATGTGGTTTCTTATGATGATATTTGTTATGTAACAAAAAGGTACAAGCTGTTCTGTCTCAACACACACTAATCTACAGTTATTTGTGTACAGAATATTAACCTAAGAACAAATATCTAAAAGCAATTGGGAGATCATAATAAGCTTCCCAAAAAACTTTGTAGGAAAAAAACATGAAAAATTTGATTCTAATAATCGACTCTTCAACAGATGTAATCTGTCTCTCTACATTCTTTTAGCGATGATATTTTCTAGGAAAAAAATCAGAACTGAGGTCATTTGTAATTTTGCAATAATGTTGGTAGAGGAAGTAGTTCAGGAGATGTTGGAATTCCTAGGACATTTCCATAATTTATGGGAAAAGTACTTAAGAATATTTTAAAGTAGTACTGGCCTAGAAAAATATCTGCCTTACCCCTAAGTAGCATCAGCCCTGCAAACAGGCAGAGAACAGAGACCTATCTACATATTATGATGTGAAGGGGCAGTACAGAGTCCTAATTTCCTATATAGTCTCACCTACTGCTATTATTCGAACCTTTTTTCAGGGGTATGAGAAAAGAATACAAACTCTCCAGGAAAAAAAAATTGTTAAAATGTTCATCATATTAGGTCTCAAGGGCATGGAGGAAAAGCCTCAATTAGGAAGAGCTTGTAACTCAAATAATGAGATCTTGACCCGAAGGCAATGAGAAAGTGGATGCCCTAGTAGAAAAAGAACTAGATTAGAATTTAGGAATTTTGAGTTCTGATGCTAGTTCTGATATTGTCTTACTAAGGGATCTTGGACAACTCATTTAATTATTGGCAGACACAATTTCTCCAACTGTGAAATGCGAATAATAGCAGTAGTACCTCCAACATTTCAGCATTATGTTAAGAATAGAAAAATATGTTTATTGCCCTGAAAAATTGAAAAGTGCTAGAATATGTTATTACTATTAAACAGGATGATAGAATTAGAATCAGGAAAATAATAGGAAAAGCTGAACGGAGGCCCAATTTAGGTTAGCTAGTATTAATCATGAGCATTGATAATATAGCATGAAGGTGTAAAGAAAGGAAAGAAGAGGAAACTTCCAAAGTAATCTTCTCCCCCAAGACATATTAAGTGTCCCACCAGGAGGCTGAGGTAAGCCAGGCATCATCTGAACCTTAGTTTTACCTAGAATTGGCAGAGATAGTAATGTAAGGGTTAATTAGGTGAGTGTGAAAACATAGATGAACAACAGCAAAAGTATGACATCAAAAATTGTAGATCCTGTTTACTTGTATTTCAAAGCCAAACTAAAATAATGATAAGGAGGAAGCTCGAGAGCTAACTTGGGTATTTAAAAAGTTTTTCTTTGCTATGTTTTTCTAGAGTCTTCAGGAGATTGCTTTTAATGTGCTATGACATCATGTGTGTCAATATCTCATATGTCTTACAATTTACTTAAGTGGATGTTTAATCTGAGAAAACTAACAAATCTTAAGTGTCATAAAGCCTAAGTTGTGATAATTCTGGGCAAAAAGCACTTCTTTTAGAATCACTCAAATTCTGTCTGGTTATTTACAAATCCACACAATGAGAGCTGACCACAAATGTTCAGGGCTTTGTAATAATAAAATTGTTGCCTCAGGAACCAAAGAAAGCATGATTATAAGTTGTGATGATTTTGACCTCTGACCTGTAAGTCTGTGATATCCATCCTTCAAAAGTTGCCTTGCCTGTAAGGAGACAATTACTGATTTTGTAAAAAAATCTGCTAAATTTTCTCTGTTACTTTAGTTCCAATAATGAATCTAAGGTTTAGATTTAATTTGAAGGACACTCCTGAGACATAATGGAACATTTCCCATTTTTGTCTGGTTCTCAGCTCATCATATGTTACATTCAAAGCTGGAGGTAGAGGCAGAAAAGAAAGAACAAAAAAGAAATACCCCAGTTGCCTTCTATTTCTCTTTTCTGTCTTCCATGACAAAAGAAGGTTCCAAGGAAGATGTAAGATAGGGAGAATAGACTATTCAGGTTACTTTGGGTTTTACATGTCAAAACCCAAATCTAATTAGTTCAGGCAAAAGGGAAATTTATTGAAAGACTGCTCAGTTACTCTACATTAAGGGAAAACAAACTATTAGGAAGGGAAGGAGAGGAAGCAGCTGAGCTTCGGGAAATAGATAATCTAAGGCTGCCATGTCTTCCATGTCCTTCACTTTGCCTGTCAGCTTCATCCTCCTCTAAGTCCCCTGCAGATGAGCCCTCTCCTCAGGGCAGAAGTATGGTCATCAAGAGCAAACGATTTAACATCTTACACCGCCTATAATTTCAAAACTCTCGTGTAATGACTTGGTTTCAGACAGCAAAATCATGGGGGAAGGATTATGATTGGCCCAGCATGGGTCAGGTGCCCCTCATCTTGGCACGATGGCCAGAGGGCAAGGCGACATAAGATCCAAGTAGTGCTGATGGTTCCCTGTGTTTGGAGTGGTTCCTGAAGGAAAGTGGAAAGGAGTCATTGCCTGTGAACAGGGGAGGGTAGAGAGCATCGCTGAAAAGACTAATCAGTAGGTGCTCATTATGAAGAACAAATCAGGAATACCTGGGGGATAGTATTATTTATTGAGAAATAAATAAATCGGGGCGCCTGGGTGGCGGAGCGGTTAAGCGTCTGCCTTCGGCTCAGGGCGTGATCCCGGCGTTATGGGATCGAGCCCCATGTCAGGCTCCTCTGCTGTGAGCCTGCTTCTTCCTCTCCCACTCCCCCTGCTTGTGTTCCCTCTCTCGCTGGCTGTCTCTATCTCTGTCTTATAAATAAATAAAAAATCTTTAAAAAAAAAAAAGAGAGAGAAATAAATAAATCTTCCTTAGAAACTTAGAAAATTATACCTCTTATTTCTGCCCACTTCTAATTATATTCTGGTAGTACTGCTGGCGAATTTTCACAGCATGTAGCCTCCAATTATAAAGAAGGATTGTGTTCTGAAGATTGACTTCTAAGTGATTTGGATCTTAAAATACATAGAATCAATGCTGTGAGTGGTATGTTTTTAGGTCAGTTTATAGAAGTAGAATATAATATGCCTAAGTTATTGTAGTAACAGTCCATTTCAATGTCACCAAACATTCATTAGAGTATCTTTCAAAAGGGCCCAGCTTCCACACACCATGGAATACATTTTACCTCTTATTGATTTACCTCTTAGTGCATCAGGCAACCAGATCATGGTTGGGTAAGAGTAGGCAGGAAAGGGGGGCGCCTGAGTGGCACAGCGGTTAGGCGTCTGCCTTCGGCTCAGGGCGTGATCCTGGTGTTATGGGATCGAGCCCCACATCAGGCTCCTCTGCTATGAGCCTGCTTCTTCCTCTCCCACTCCCCCTGCTTGTGTTCCCTCTCTCGCTGGCTGTCTCTGTCTCTGTGGAATAAATAAATAAAATCTTTAAAAAAAAAAAAAAAAGAGTAGGCAGGAAAGGGAACTCTGCTGGATTCCCGCGCACTTTCTGCATCTGGTGCAGTATGATGCAAAGAATATGGAATGAAAATCTCTCAACCTGTGTTCTAGATTGAGTAACTGCTGCTTGCTGTGAGACTTCAGAGAACGGGTCTTGGTTTTCACATCTTAATATGATGGTGGTGGTGGTGATGGTGGTGATGGCGTGCGTGTGTGTTAGGAGGAAGTTAGACTGCTGTTTAAATTCAAGACTACCTTTTAAAGTTCTTTCAACCCTTATACTTCTGTGATTGAGAAAATGCACTTTCTTACGGCACTATTGCTACTTAAGGGACGGCCCCTCTCTGAACTAACAGTTATATGGGGAGGGGACTAGAAGGGAAATAGAGGAGGAGCACAGGTTATTCTTCTTCTGTGTCCATTGGTTTGTATGTTTTTCTTAATAAACCCTCTGGCTGACAGAGGGGCCTGGCCACTCTCCTTTTCTGAGGTTCCCTATATTAACAAACGAGTAATGCCAAAACAGAATTGCAAAAATGATAGATTTGTCAATATTTTCTTTTGACACAACAGAACTTATGATTTGATACAATTAAATTATTCGTAATTATATTTACAAAAAAAGAATGACTCATGGATAATCCAGGTGGAATGATCCAGTAGTCAAATGTGTGTGAAGTTTAATGAGATATACTTTTAAAAAATTGTCCATAAATTTGTCAACAAACATACCTGAGATTGTATATTATGAACTCCATTTGCAGAAAATACCAAAAGTTTAATTCATGGCCAATTTTGCAGAAGGGCCCTAGCCAAATGTGTGAGAGTTGCTGCTGCCTTGTATTAGTAAATTGGAAACTATTTCTAGTCAGTGTATCAAACCAAAAAAAGAGTTTATTCTGCTGTTTATTCTCAATAATTTCATGTTATTTCTAAAAATCTGGTGGTTACCTTATCATTTATCTGTATATTTTTCCCCTCAGGAGTAGTTTCTATTATTTGAAGGAGAAATAAAAATAAGTAACCAAGAAAAGTTAAATAGCAGTAAATTTGGAGAACAAATTGAGATGATTTTACATCATTTTGGGGTGTGATAAGCTATAAACATACATCAAGAGAATTCTTCCTCTCAGACTATGGGTATAAATGAAATTCAACATGGGGTTTGAAAAACTTTTATTTTTATTAATACTTTTAGGAATTTTCTAATACAAAGATAAATTTTTTTTTTTTTAATTTTTCAACAGAGATAGAGACAGCCAGTGAGAGAGGGAACACAAGCAGGGGGAGTGGGAGAGGAAGAAGCAGGCTCACAGCAGAAGAGCCTGATGTGGGGCTCGATCCCATAATGCGGGGATCACGCCCTGAGCCGAAGGCAGACGCTTAACCGCTGTGCCACCCAGGCGCCCCACAAAGATAAATTTTTGTAAATTGAATGCAATGTGTGTACACTGAAACTAAGATTGTTTACTTTTTTAAGAGAATTTGAAAATTCAAAAGCCATGATTTTAGAGCAATTAATTTATAATGTCTGAGCAGGTTGGGGGGGTTCCAATTTTTGGTAATGAAATTTTTTTCAGGTAAGTTTTGAGAATCTGAGGAAATTAGGTAAGTGAACCCTTTTTTCCCCTAGTTATTATATTTGAATATCATAGGATAGAAATAACAGAAAATTACGATATTAAGCAAAAAATTTTAATTTTTTCTTCCTCATGTAAACTATATAAAATTGCTACTGCCTGTAGAATGAATATACAGTTGCTCTTTTGCATCGTTTTCTTAATAAAATCAAAATTTAAGAAGCAAGAAATAAAATGGTATCAGCTCATCTAAGGAGAGTTTGCTAAAGATACATAAGAAGAAGAGATACTGTGATTTTACATATGGGAGACAAATGAAACAGACCCACTGTAGGGCAGCACATCGAAGAAGAAAGTAGGTCAGTGAGCCCCATGGCAATACAATGAATTGCTGTTATTTAAAGGGATGGTCAGAGAGTTAAGCTGCCCATGAACAAGAATGCCTATGAGAACAATGGTAAATGAACAGAAAAGCAGGGTCAGAGCAAAACAGTTGCAAGGCTCAGAGTGTGAACTGCATGTCTTTGGGTCTGGCAGAGGATGAAACAGCAGAACAATGTCGTCATTCAGAAGCTTCCTGGCGGCCAGCAAGCCCCACAATGAGAAGCAAACTGAGCGGAGGCCCTCCACAGACTAAGTGGAGAAAAACAGCCTCAGGATATGGAGAGAACTGAGCAGAATTTGAGACTGGGTGTTAACTAGCAACTCATCAGGATTAGCACTTTCCAATAAAAGAAAATTTTAAGTAACAAGAGAAACACTGGGGAAACCACAGTACTTAAATCCATTTGTTGTAAAAGCTATATACCCAATGGTATTAATTACCTGTGTTTAGGGATCAGGGCAACATTATATACCAGGGCAAGTACCATTTCTTGTTTCCATCTTTAAAATTTACTACATGTTTTCTTGAATTGTAATTGCTAAGTAAGTCTAGATTGGTAATCTAAAAAAGTATAGGAGACTGAGAAGAACAAACTAACTTCAGACCAAGAACACTCTACTTTTTCTGCCGTAGATGTGACTTAAATTGGTGTGGCAGAAGTTCATTCATCTGAAAAAAAAAATGACTAGTATACTTTGAATGGGAAATACTTTTGTATATTATGTATACTTTGAAAGGGAAATACTTTTAATGAAAGTGAAATTGAAGTCAGTTATTTCTTCAGTTAAAATGAATTGAGCTTCTATGCTGTTAAGGCATTGTTCCAAGAGTGAAAAAATTTAATGTTTTAAACAGGAAAATGAAGTATGTTTTTTAGGAAATGTTAAAGCTTACTTAAGAAATGTGGTTAAAAGTCTTATGGGAAAGCGGTCTTCATGGTTGTAAGCTTTTTGTCAGTTGTATTTCCTTGGCTAGGTTCAGGCATTAGGAATATAGAGTTGGATTTTATCTCAATTGTAGTTCTGTCAGTATAATGCCCTGCTTTATTTCTGATAATTTTCCTTGCTTTGAAGTCTGTTCATTCTGAAAGCATAATCAAACCAACATAAGTTTGCTCCTTGGTGAGTTACAGATACAGCAGGTGGAGTTGTTGCACAAAGTCAACTTTATTTTTGCAGCAAATAAGGAGATCACAGGGAATAACTTCCAAAGCCATGATTCCCTGAACAAGGGTGGATGGGTTCCTTTTGTTTAGGTTTAGGATAAATATTTAAAAAGGGGAACCTTGTCACCATATGTAGAGGCAGGCATAAGATTGTGCCTTAAGGAAACATGAAACATACCTATACGTACATCGTATGTAACGTAAATAAGGCTTGTGCTCGTCCTTGGGCAGAGACTTTAGTATTATAATGAGGTAAGTATAATTGTTGGTCATTCTAGAGGTCAGTCCATGGTCCATCTGTGCAGGTCCAAGTTGGGGTTACGCTCAAACTGGTCTGGGTGGTCTGGGCTGGCTGGAGGTCTTGTCAGGGCAGTCAGTCTCACTCAAGGGGCTGTTTCGCTTTCCATTTGCCTAAGTTTAGAGAAAAGCTAGAAAAAAGTTTAAAGAAAAATGTGGGACAAAGGTGAGTGAGTACAAGCAGGTGGGCAGTAAAGGTCAGGTCGTGGGATCTAGCTGGTGAAAAAGTAATATGGCTACTCCTGCTTTCTTTGATTAATGTCAGCAAAATATATTTTCTCCACCCATTTATACTTTCAATCTGTACATATCTTTATATTTAAAGAAATTTATTTTTCTTAAAGATTTTGTTTATTTGGGAGAGAGCAAGAGTGATCATGAGCAGGGGAGGTGGGGAGAGGCAGAGGGGGAAGCACACTCCTGGCTGAGCAGGGAGCCTGATGGAGGGCTCAAACCCAGCACCCCAAGAACATGACCTGAGCCAAAGGCAGTCACTTAACCAACTGAGCCACCCAGGCGCCCCTATTGAAAGACATTTCTTACAGACAATCTGTAGTTGGGTCTTACATTAATAAATACCATGCTTTCTATTTGTTGCCCTTGTTCTTTGTCTCCATTTTTGTCTTCCACTCTTTCTTTGCCTTTTGAAGTTTTTATGGAGCATTCTATTTTCTCTCCTTTCTTAGCCTATTGGTTATACTTTTTAAAACAATTTTTAGGTTTGCCCAAGAATTTGCAATATACATTTACAACTAATCTAAGTCTACTTTCAAACAACACTATACCACTTCACAGATAATGTACCTTATAATAATAATATAATAAGCTTATTCTCTCTTGTACCTTATAACATCAATGTCATTTATTTCACTTATATATAAGCACACATCAACATATATATGTATAAACATATATATGTATATAACATATATATATAAATAACATATATACGTAAGGATATATAAATGAATACATTGTTGCTATTATTATTTTGGAACATCAGCTGTTAGATCAACTAAGAATAAGAGAAGTTAAGGTTTTTATTTTATCTTCATTTACTCTTCATTGATGATCTTCCTTTTGTTGTGTAGATCCATGTTGCTGATCCATGTTACTTTCCTTCCATCTAAAGAATTTCAATGTTTCTTGCAAGGCGGGTCTACTGGCAACAAATTCACTCAATTTTTGTTTGTCTGAGAAGTCTTTATTCCTCCTTCATTTTTGAAGGGTACTTTCACAGCATATAGGATTGTAGGTTGCTGGGGTTTTTTTCTGTTAGCGTTTGAAATATTACTGTTCACTCCTCTCTTGCATAGTTTCTGAGAAGTTGGATGTGATTCTCATCTCTATTCCTCTCTAGGCAAGATTTTTTTTCCCCTCCGGCTTCTTTCTTTTCTTTCTTTTCTTCCTTTCCTTCCTTTCCTTCCTTTCCTTCTTTCCTTTCCTTTCCTTTCCTTTCCTTTCCTTTCCTTTCCTTTCCTTTCCTTTCCTTTCCTTTCCTTTCTTCCCTCTTTCCTTTATCTTTGATTTTCTGTAGCTTGAATATTATATACAGAGGTGTAGTATTTGGGGCATTTATTCTGCTTGGAATTCTCTGAGCTTCCTGCATCTATGGTTTGGTGCCTGACATTAGAGAGAAAGTCTCAAGTCATTATGGCTTCAAATATTGCCTCCATTTCTTTCTCTTTTTTCTCATTCTGGTATTCCCATTACCTGTATGTTGCATCTTTTGTAGTTGTCCCGCAGTTCTTGCATATTGTTTTGTATTTCTCTCTTTGCTTTTCAGTATTGGTATTTTCTCTTGTCATATGTTCAAGCTCGGAGATTCTTGCCTCATCCATGTCCAGTCTGCTAATGAGCCTGTCGAAGACATTCTTCATTTCTGTTACAATGTTTTTGATCTCCAGTATTTCTTTTTTATTCTTCCTTAGAATTTCCTTTTCTCTGCTTACATTATCCATCTGTTCTTACAGGTTATCTACTTTATCCATAAAAGCCCTTAGCATATTAATCATAGTTTAAAACACAATTCCTGGTGTGATAATTCCAACATTCCTATTACATCTGACTCTGGTTCTGATGGTAGTTTAGTCTCCTCAAACTGTGTTTTTTGCCTATAGGTGCCTTGTAATTTTTGTGGAAAGGTGAACATGATGTACTAGGTAAAAGGAACTGTGGTAAACAGATCTTTAGTAATGTGGTGGTAAGGGGTGGGGAGGAAGTGTTCTATGGTCTATGAAAAGGTCTCAGCCTGGGTGCCCGGGGGGCTCAGTCAGTTAATCATCCGTTTCTTGACTTCGGTTCAGGTCACGATCCCGGGGTCCTGGGACTGAGTCCCGCGTCAGGCTCCCTGCATAGCAGGGAGCCTGCTTCTCCCTCTCCCTCTGCCTGCTGCTCTGCCTACTTGTGCTATCTCTCTGTCAAATAAATAAACAAAATCTTTAAAAAAAATTTTTTTTAATTTAAAAAACATTTAAAACAAAAGGTCTCAGCCTTTCAGCGAGCCTGTGCCTGCGGACTGTAAACTTACCAGTGCTTCTCGGTCCCCCTCCTCCCCACTTAGGTGGGATAGGATGGCTAAGGGGGTTGGAATTTGGTATTTCTCTCCCCCCAGTTAGGTTAGTCTTTGATATAATCCCAGAAGGTTAGGCTCTGGTGAAAACCTCCTAAGAGCAGACCTTGTTAGGAAGAATAGAATGCTCTGTTTTTTAAAATGGCCACTATCCCTCTTCCTTATCAAAAGCACAAAGAGATTTTTCTCTGATTTTTATTGTGAAAACCTAGTAGAGCTCCAGGAGGTAAAATACACAAGACTGTGAGGGCAGTTGCCCTCCTGCTCTGGAGTGTTTAATCTGTCTGTCTTGTCCACACTGAGCCTTCAGGCATTCGTCGGTTATAGTTCAGCTATTCCTACCCTGGCACTGGTTTCTGCATGGCTTTCTGCTCCAGCAAGCTGTGTTCCTCTATATCCACCTTTCTGTGTTTCCATATTTTGGCAGTGGTTTGCTCTGTGACCTTATTACTCTAATGGAGCTAAGAAGAGTTGTTGATTTTTTTCTGCTTGTTCAGCTTTTTATTTGTTAGAATAGAGTGGTGACGTCTAAGCTCTTACATCTTGGACCGTAGAGTGAGTCTTTGAAAATGCTTTGAAAATCAGATCATGTTGCTCCTCTGCTCAAACAAACGAACAAACAAAAACACCAAAAATATCTGTCAGTAGCTTCCCAGAATAACAGCCAAAATTGCTTATAATGTCCCCTGAGGTCCTACATTGTCAGGCTCCTCCTCCTCCCAGCCCGAGTTCATCTATCTGAGCTCGACTCCTACTACTGCCTCAGTCCTGACACTCCAAGCTCATTGCTGTCCTTTGACCATGGCAGGCATGCTTCAGACAAAGCGTTTACAATTCTTTTTTTTTTTCTTTTTTAAGATTTTATTTATTTATTTGACAGAGAGGGATAGCCAGCGAGAGAGGGAACACAAGCAGGGGGAGTGGGGGAGGAAGAAGCAGGCTCCCAGCAGAGCAGGGAGCCCGATGCGGAGCTTGATCTCAGAACCCAGGGATCAGGTCCTGAGCCAAAGGCAGATGCTTAATGACTGAGCCACCCAGGCGCCCCAAAGCGTTTACAATTCTTGTTCCATTTGCCTGGAACAGTCTTCTAGATAGCTCCCTGACTCACTCCTTACCTTCTTTACATTTAGTAGGGGTCATTTCTCCTTGTGGAGAAGCTCTATTGTTGTCAGAAGGGTTCTCAGTGAGAATCAGAGCTGGATGATTTGGCTATGTCATTGGGCATATATTGGCATCAGGCTATGGTAGCCTATAGAGATCATTGCTTCAGTAGAAAACTACCCTTCCTGGAAGACAGAGCCTTCCAAAATTCCAGCACAGGACATCCTCCTGTGGGCATGCTTAAAAAACACAGACCATATTAGTTTCTGTGGCTGTAAATGCAACTTCACTTTCGTTATTTTATTTTTAGTGCTTTCAAGGCTAACCACTGACTCCTGCTGATTGATGCATTCTTTATTTTAGACATGCTATTGTGTTCAATCAATGGCAGTCAAGTCTTGCTAGCTAGGGAGCCATTCTGTCCCTTTCTAAAGTGAAATTGCTCAACACATTTAGCTCCATTATATGTAGGCTTAAAAATCTAACTCTATTTCTGAGTTCATAGGGAATGCATTAGCGTGGAAGCAAAAAGGAGTATTAGAAGGGCACTTCACTATAGAGGGCAAAAGAGGCACTCAGTCCATCAAAGTGATTCTCATCCTAGGCTGAGTGTAGGATTCTCACAAAATTCTGGCTCCTACCTCATGCTTACTGGCAGAGATGTGGGCACTTTACATTTTAAGTAAGACTAAACTACTCTCCAAAGATACTATTTGAATTCACACTTCTAACAAACAGTATGTAAGTGTACTCCTCCCCTACCTTCTCCTTCGTATTTACTGCTAAATCTTTTACCTAGGGTTTACTCTTGGGCAAGAGCTGTGGTAAAATATATCATAGTAAAAATATACATATGCTATATAATACAAATAGTTATGAATATCACATAAACGTGCCGCCCCTATTTCTGTGTGTGATGAAGAGAGAATCATATCACACATTTCTTCCTCTCCAGAAAAATGCTTCCCTAAGTAATAGGGTATTAAGTGAAATGACCATGCGTTGATTTGCAGTTTATGTTAACTGACCAGTCACCATATTAGAACAGAGATTAACTGTACTTGGTATATGTAATTAGCTTATAGTAGAAAGTGATAGATTTAAGGTGAGTTCAGGACATGACAATGTGTTTAGCTTTGGAATGAAATTGATATGTCTCTTGATCTCTGTGACCCTAAGTGTATTAATGTATAGCTAGGCATTATAAGTGAATGACAAGAAGACTAAACAAATACATATGAAAGCATTTTGGGAACTGGAAAGCACATTTTCAGTCTGAGAGATGATGGGCCCTGCTGTACCTTGTTATAGGATGCATTATATCCCTCAAGTATACCTAGCATAATGATTTTGATGAAATTTGAAGGGTCAATATGCCAGGAACCATTAGAAAATCATCTTTCTAGGGCCACTAAAATCACTCTTCTGTACATAGGCCTTCAGAAAATGAACGGCTGTTAATCGTATTTTGCAAATAGTTTTCTTATATAGAACTCAGACTTGCTGTTTCCCTTACTCTGTCCAGTGTATTGCTCAATAAACAGCACTCCAAATTAATATCTACCAAGTTGGAGCTCTTTTTTCCCATATCAGAACTCTCCAAATGCATTATTTGTAGTACTGGTCTGTAATGCATATTCCCAGAATTAACTTCATTTATGTATACATCATCACCCCTTGACGTACATATCCATTTGATCTGTAGTTGTGTCTCTCCTGTGCTCAACACACAGTAGGGGCTTCATTACTTATGAGATTTAACTCATATTACTTGATGACTACTATGTCTCATCTCTCAGACTAGACCGTGATGTTTCCTGTGTCTCCCAGAGTCCTGTCTCAGGTTTGAGCATAGCAGAGAGAAAGGCTGCCTGCTTCTTTTCTGATAATCTGAACATTATTTGTAACTTAGTTCTATTCTGGGAATGTTCCTGGGTGAGATTAAATTCTATATCTTTCTGATTCCAAATTCCATTAAAAACAGTAACAATAACAAAAGACTGGCAAATTACATCTAAATCTATCAGCTATGTAAAGTTCTTTCAAGGAATGTGATGATAAGAAAAGACCCCTATGATCTTGTTGCCCGATTTTCCTTCTGGTTTTAACCTGGGAAAAGGTCAATGACAGGGCAAGATTGAGTCCTGGTGACCCAGATGAAGAGCCCCCATTAGGAATTAGGGGCCAAGTTTTGTGTCCCAGCTCAGCCAATGACTACTGTGTGAATTTAAGCAAGTCACTTTGCCCTCTGATATTGCTGCTTCATCTTTAAGCCAAAGAGATTAGACCAGGATTCATATTCACAATTATTTGTGGGTCAGAGACCCCTCTGAGATTCTGCTGAAAACTATGGGCCTTTTTCCCCAAAAAAGCACAAATACAGCTATAAATAGAATTCCAAAAGGGTCAGAAGCTCTGTAAAATCCACCCACATATTCCCGAGAGGACTTTAGAATGATTTTTAAGGTCTAAAGTATGTGGTTAGAAAAAAAAAAGAAGAATCCATTTACATTTGCTACTCCCAATGTGAATTAGTTTTAAAATGTGGATTTGAGCCATTTATGTCATTAGAAGTCATAATTACTTTTTTTTATAATTTAAAGTACTCACAGCAGAGCAAATTTTTCAGTAGAAAGATCTCTTTTATGGATTAATAGCATCTCAGGGTCAGCGAGGTGGTCAGTCCCTCCTGCTACACAATGCAGGCCTCCTTCTATGACCCATAGACGGTTAGCTTAAACGTGAACCCATATGGTGATGAGAGCCCACTCACATGTTTATTGCTGGGCAAACAAAGAGTTTAGGAATTTTCTTCTCTTTTTTGAGCTATCATCTGCCCTCACCACATAAATGTCCACTATTGACCCTATTTCAGCTCTCAGGAGCTACATAGATAAATTTTAGTTCTTTTCCCAGTCTGGTAGGAATTCAATGGCAGCCTCTTTTGTTCTCTCTTAATTTTCTCTCTGCCAAGCATTCTGGTTTCAAATACAGTTGTAGAAAAGTGATTTCATAAGACTACTTTTAATCTCAATTACCTTCTTCAATGGAACTCTTGAAACAGAGAGCTCACATTTAGGCAGCATATTCCAGAAAAGTTTTGACAATGCATGGTTAGGGAATAATTCCTTAAACTGCTGACTGCTGTTAGGAATGCTGTGGACACCACCAAGGGCCTGGTCCCTAAACAGGTGACTCTTCAGCATCACGTTGGAATTGTGATCACCTGAAACCCCTAACTATAATTAACTGAGGCTGCCCTCATTCTCTCTTTCTTAGAAGCAAAGTAATCTTTCTAAAAACAAAACTCCTTACCTGCATCAGCCTCTTGTCCGCTCTTGGAAAGCTTTTGGAATACTAGTTTTGTCATTCATAATGCCATCATTCCCTCCAAGTGTTGTGTCATATACAAATGTAAATAAGCTTGCCTTTTTTTCACTCCAAATTAATTGATAAACATATTGACCCATGGCTTGCCAAATATAAGCTTCCCTCTGTGGATTCACTCAGTTACTTCACAACTTTGTCCAACTCACATTTAACCACCTGATCTACAGACTGGAGAAGAGCAGAAGGATTATGTCCTGTTTGGGGCAACATTTGTTTCCTTTCCTTTTCTTCTTTTACTCAGTCTAGTTTCCTTTTCTCAAACTTTGTTTTCTTCTTTCTTTCATGTGTTCATACTGCATATCTTGGTCTTATATTTGGTTCCTTTTCCTGTGTCCGTTTGCTATGGAGAAGAGAACCGCCCTTGTGTTTTTGGGAGCTGTTGGCCTTCTGCTTGTGTGCGGGGCTGGCAGGGTCTGTGCCCGCTCCGGGAGGCTCTTTGCTGTACGCTGTGCCGAGTCAGTCCCGTGCAGGGGGTGTTTCAATATATGTTTGTTAGCATTCAGCAGAAGAGGCGGCTCAAGCCCCCAAACCAAGTTATTTTCTTCTACCTTCAGAATTACCTTAATATTAAATGAAGTTTTAAAGAAAATGTAAACACAAAGTATATGTGTGTTTGGGAATAGGAGGAGGGCGTGGGGAGACAGAATTTTTAGATTGTCCTCACAGACCCTCACACTTTAACCTTAGTACTATTGCATCTGTAACCAAACAAATATAACTAATAGGAAAAGAGAGTCAAGACACAAATCAACTCTCCGTTATTCAATGGAAAGATGACATGAATGTAAATTGCCTTGAGAATCAAAGAACATGTGTTTCTGTAGAGATGTTCATGTTATTAATTCCCATCTCACCAAATCTTTCACCTAGCAACAGTTAATGTCACACTTGAAAAAGGCTAAGAAAGGCATCTTCTAGGGATTGCCCAAGTGAGTGATTTTACTTTTAAAAAGCCTTCGTCATATAACTTTGTGACCATTATTGGGTTATAAAATAAGTGAAATGGGGGTCAGGATAAGCAAGTAGGTGTATACTCAAGTAAGGGAAGTGATTGACTAATGGTTTAGTAAGTTGGACTTTTTGGTTACCATATTTTCTTAATGTTTGAGCCCTTCATATAAACAAATCAATGTTGTCATTAAGTTATTAACTCTAACTTAAATTGTCACAACTTTATTACTCTGTAGTTAACTTGTGGATGAAAGGGATGAGCTCTAGCGGTAATAGAACCTTTTCAAACTGAGAGAGGTACAGACAATTTCAGCTTAGGAGAGTGACAGGTGGCTGAATGATTATTCTGCCTTAATATTTCAGAGGGAATCCCAACATTGTCTAAGCAAGGTTAATAGGTACTGTAAACCTATAATAAATCCTAGAGAACAACAGGAAAATCTATGTCAGCATCCGAAAAGCTAAAGGTGAAAATGAGTGAGGGTCTCCTGACAATGGAACTTTATGCCTCATTCACTATTCATTCAGTCAGTCGTCAGTGTATCCTGAGGAAATATGATGTGTCATAACTTCTCTTAAAACTACACCATCCTTATAACCTTGAACAAATCACTTACCTTCTTCAAGTCTAAATTTCACCATCCAGGTATTTCTGTGATGGAGTTGTGAGGTTTGGTGACTAAGGTATGTTAGACTCTAACAGAGTAACTGATTGGATGCTTATTGAATGAATGAATCCCCTTACTTTCTCCTTCACATTTAGACATCTCCCTGCCACCCTGTAATTTATAAATTGTAATATGTGAATAATAATATAAAAATAAGTTCCATTGGTTAATAATAAATGTCTCTCTACAGTTTTGGGTCAACAGGAATTGTGAGTGATCTGTGTTTGCCAATGAAATTAAAGTATTTAAATATTATTACAACTGATCAAATATTTTTGCAAGATAATCCACCAAGCCCAAGGATGTCATTCCTTGCCAAACAGCACTCTGAGGCTTGCTGACTGCAGTACATGCAAATCCACACTCTTTTTGAGTTTGTTTCATAGCAAACATGAGCAGTAACTTCCTTTCATTTATCAATTCTAGCTAGAAAATTTTCCAGTAATACTTAGAAAAATCTTATAAACCACTTTCCTAAAATATAAAATACGTATACAATTTTCTGTGTTAAGTAGCAATACATGGAGTGTCCACTGTACGGTGTTTTAACAGAACAGACACAAGTGAAACAGAAGGTAATTCTATAGATTTTGAGTATGGTTGTGGTAGTTGCATTCTGGTTTATACTCCAAATTTGAGTTAATTTTGAAATCTTGAAAAAAAATATGGCAAGACATACACCAAGTTATTTATAAATTACATCAGTCATTTATTCAATCAATATGAATGAGTATGCACTGTTTGCCAGGCATTGTGCCGGGGAGCCCAAACTGAAACTATGTAATCTTGACATCAAGAAATTTGCTCTAATGAGAAAGATATGTAAACAAATCAATTCTATAAGGTAATTGATACCAAGAGAATATGAGAAAAACTTAGCCAAGTCCGCTTGGGGAATTAGAGGAGCCTTCACAGAGGCGGCAAGCTGAGGCAGAGGCATGAGCGGGAGATTATCGGGTGGGTAAATAGGAAGAAGCTGTTTGGCAGTGAGAAGAGAACGAGAGGAGCATGGAGGTTTGAAGGGGCCTGGAATGATCAGGGAATGTGGAAGAGTTAGGTTAGTGTCCTTAACTAGTAACTCATAAATTACTGTGAAAGGGGGAAGCAGGAAGGGCTGGGAAGGAATGAGGCCAAATAGGTAGGGAGAGGCCAGGATCTATAAGCCTGTGGAGCAGGCAGAGGTGTGCCAGTGTTTGGCCTCTCTGTGAGCTGTGGGGGAAGTTACTGGAGAATTTTGTATACAGAAGTTTCGTAATCAAATGAATATGTTCTGATTCCTGACGGAGACTAACAATATCGTGATTCTTTTGTTGTTTACAAGTTACAGAAATGGCACACACACCCCTTTGTTCCTAGGGGTTTCTTCAATGGTTCTCCTTGTAATGGAATTCAGGGATGCCAAAAGAAATATTTGAACTAAATGATATATCAGAATTACAATAAGAGCCTGTGAGCAGATTTTTAGTTAACAGGTTTTTAATAGGCTGTGATGCAATTCTTAATGGAGAAGATTTAATTATAAAGGAAGCCTGTCTCTAATGGAAATTTGGCTGGGTGTGTTTTTATTTCTCGGTGAATTAAAAGGTTTATATAGGGTTAGATGGTCGAAATTCTTGGAGAAAACACGTATACAACAGCGAAAACTTTCCACTCATTTTCTTTATCTCTTGCAGCAAAGCAATGAATCTGCTAGAAATAAATTTCAGTTAAATAGAGCATAATTTTTTATAATTTCAGGGGTTAAGCATCTGAAAGGCCAGAATGAATCAGCATTCCCTGAAGAAGAAGAAGGTGTAAACGAAAGAGAGGAGCAGTGGGAGCATTAATTACGGGTCTGCAGCAAGAAGGCTTCTTGGGAATAACTGAACTATTAACTTTTCTGAATATCCCATGGAAGCCACTCCTTGACCTCCAGAAGCATTCTCCACCTCTGCTCTCATACAGTAGTAATACACCTCCTGGGAAGCTCTCCTTGACTGAACTTTAGAACCAAGTACAGATTGTTCAATATTACTTACAATTAAAGAATAAACATTTATTTTATGGTGATTTTTCTTTTTAATGACATTTGCAAACATGTGAGTGTTCTAACTTTAATACCAAGCTTAATCCCTGATGTCCTACTGATATGGTTTGCCTTCTAAGGTCAAATGTAAATAGCTTCACTTTAAGAGTAAAAAATAAATATTAAATACATTTAGACATGGTGTATCTGGGTTTAACTTACAGAGGAATGTTTAATGAAGCTTTTAAGTTAAGATCCGCATTTATCATGTTTCTGTATACAGAACGGTATGTTTTATTTCAAAATGATGGAAAAAATGCCCAATTTCTTGATTGAAAAGATCGTAATATATTAGTTTTTAGGTATTAACCATCTTTTTCTTCCAACGCATTAATGGTTAAAGGACTGCAGAATTCTCATTTTCCTGAGCTGTGAGAGATATATTTCCCAGTATTTCCACTAGCTATTAAGAAAGAGAAATGCTAAATCTAAAATAAACTATGGCAAAATCTCCCCTGCCATTTTTTTGGCAATTCCTTGAAATATGAGCTATTTCCTATTGCATTTTAAGGAATCATTAGCATTTTTAGAAATCTTCTATTATCATCAAATAAGAAATTCCATTAATTCACGCATATAGTCATTCATTAACTCGATAAGTATTTTTAATGAGTTTATCTCCAGCAAACGACTTTGGTGGGGGTTATAAAAATAAAGGAAAGATAATTTTTCATCCTTAGAACTGGCAGAGAAGGTAAAGCATCAGTGTAAAGCAAGGTGTTCCAGGACAATATATATATATTTATTGAATAGGGCTTTTGGTTATTCAAAATTCTGGCCTCCTGGACAATATTTTTTTTTTTTTAAGATTTTTATTTATTTATTTTAGAGCTTAGTGTGTGCATGAGTAGGGGAGGGGCAGAAGGGGAGGAAGGGGGGAGAGAGGGAATCTCAAGCAGACTCTGAGGAGCATGGAGCCTGACACAGAGCTCGATATCACAACCCTGACATCAAGACCTGAGGGGAAACCAAGAGTCGGTCACTTAACCAACTAAGCCACCCAGGCACCCCATTAATCATTTATGGCATTTCAAGGTAAAGTACCTATGCCACAAAATTTAGTGAGGATGGTGGAATGCCCAGTTTGGTTCCCACACTGATGATGTTGGTGAGGTTCAATGTTTCATGAATGAAAAAATTGAAAGATTTCTCAGAAGTCAGTGAAGAGGGAAATTAAGATGGAAGGAAAAAAGCAAATGTGAAATCCACTGTGGGATCTTATATGAAGATTCAAAGAAGTAAAACTATTTTTTTTAATTTTGAATTCAAGTTTTATAATATAGAGATTGAGAGAAATATGTGAATCTATTAGACAATGCAGTAGAGATAGCAATCATTTTTCTTAGTATATTTTCCTCAAGAAAATAAACGCAAAACTCACTGATAAGTAGTATCACTAAGTATGAATGAGTACTCTGGTTCCAGGTGTCTTTCCTCCTTTCAGTCCTCCTTTCCTTGTTTTTTTCCTTCCTCCCTCCCCCCTCCCTCCCTTCCTCTCCTTCTCCCCACCCCAACCCCTAGGCTGTCATTGGTTCGGTTGTTGTTGTTATTAAGCCAGTTTCAATCAAAAGCTTCTGGAGTTTCTAGATCACCTGCTGTGACTATTTGATTTCCTAAATTTCTTTCTACTTAAAACATGATTAAGGCACAGATTTGTTTTACATGATTTTGAATTATTTGTGTTTGGAAAACATTCTGATACCGCTTGAGCAAGGTGCTAAAGAATAAAATTTGTCTTTCCCTTTCCTTGAACACACTTTCAAAATGTTTGGTTTTGTTTTTGTTTTTGTTTTTTTCCCAAAAGGATTCAGACAAACAAAAGAAACCAAAGCTTTTGCTGATTTTGTAACATATTTTGGGTAAATAAGTAGCATGGCTTCTGGATTCTTCTGTTCTCTATTAAAAATACAAAAATATAAAAAATTAAAAGCATAAGTTTTCCTTAGGAAATGTTGGTTTCTTCCATTCTGTTCTCTACTCTCAAAACAGAGATTACAATTAAAAGCATAAGTTTTCCTTGGGAAATATGTTGGCTTTCTCAGAAATCTGAAGGAAGCCAGCTGAGATAATGGCTTTTCAGTTTCCTTTTCACACAATTATAGTTTACAACAAAATTTTTTCAAGAAGACAACTTGGCTTCAATTTGGCTGAATGGTCAAAGAAACTTTCTGAACAAAACAAAACAAAAAAAACCAAAACCTTCATCTTTCTCAGACCACATTTATAATATAACATACTGGCTAATAGATGAGCTTTGAGTCACTCTGGCTTCAGTTCAAATTCAACCTCTATCAAGTTTTAGACTGTTACTGCATTTGTAAAATGGGTACCATCATACCTACCCCTGTGGATTATCGTGGAAATTAAATGAAATTAGACATATTAAAATGCTTAGTCCAGCTTAGGGAGCATTTAGTAATTGGTGCCTATTGTTATTGTCAAGGTGGGAACAGACCTGATGCTGTCTATCCAAGCCTTACCGGACACATGGTCCTCTTCAACATCACAGACCAGTGATGGACCCCCTCCCTTCTTGAATAACTCCAGCTGAACCCCAAACCCAGCCAAAAAACTCTGTTTTTCTCTGTGTGAAACTCTTTCTCCTGTGCTTCACCTCCTTGATCACGGCCATTCAGCACTGTGACATCTCTCCTAAGTGGCCTTGTCTCCGTGATAAAACACCACCAGGTCCTCCCAACCTTTTTCATCATCCTGGCCACTTGCTGTCGGATCCTCTTTAGTTGTGTATACTGAATCTAAGAAAGGTTATGTCAGGTAGATATGTTGGCTTTTTTCCCTAATCTCCCTAAACCATGAGAAATTGAAGAATAGAATGTGGCAGGGTGGAGCAGAATTTTAGGCCAGGGTTCTTTCTATTAGACAATGATACTGTAAGCCCTTTTTCTTCCCAGGGTTGGCCAGGGTAAGGGTCTTTGTAAAAAACAAAATTCTTCAGACTTTTTCTGTTCTTAAAGAAGCTTTCACCATCCATTTTAAATTTTAATTCAGTTATGACAATGTTTTCTACATTGCGGAAACAGATTATTTTAGGTTGGCATGGGACCAATTACTTTTTTTTTTTTTTTAAGATTTTATTTATTTATTCAACAGAGATAGAGACAGCCAGCGAGAGAGGGAACACAAGCAGGGGGAGTAGGAGAGGAAGAAGCAGGCTCATAGTGGAAGAGCCTGATATGGAACTCGATCCCAGAACGCCGGGATCATGCCCTGAGCCGAAGGCAGACGCTTATCCGCTGTGCCACCCAGGTGCCCCGGGACCAATTACTTTTAATTTTATAAATACTGTCATAACACATGTTAGAAAATATACATAATCATGATTTTATTGCTATTGTTGCTTAGAATGAGGCAAGCTTAATGGTGACTATATATATATATATTTTTTTTAAAGATTTNTTAAAGATTTTATTTATTTATTCGACAGAGATAGAGACAGCCAGCGAGAGAGGGAACACAAGCAGGGGGAGTGGGAGAGGAAGAAGCAGGCTCACAGCGGAGGAGCCTGATGTGGGGCTCGATCCCATAACGCCGGGATCACGCCCTGAGCCAAAGGCAGACGCTTAACCGCTGTGCCACCCAGGCGCCCCAATGGTGACTATATTTTAAATCAATCTAAAGGGAAATATTAAATAACCATAGTAGAGGTAGTACCTCAAAATCACCGAACGATATACAATCGAATGAAGTTTGGAAACACTGGCTTTGGGTATGGTCATAGCAAGTAAGTGTAAGTATTGTAGAGTTCATTTAATTGCAATATGGATTTATAAATTTATAAATAAACCACTTATATTGCATTAATTTAAAAATTCTGTTTCTTTACCCACATCTAAAAGCAATGTAAGTGTAAACTGAATAATAGAAAAATCATGTCTAATTACATTAAATGTTTATGTTCATAGTAATTTTGAATATTTTCTTTCTCCGAAGATGGAGGAGGAAGAAATGCCCTTACTTTTCTAAGACCCCGATTCTAAAAACCAGTTTTCAAAGTTCCAGCAGGTTTATTAATTATTAAAAATGTCTATGTTGCCAAAATGTGAAATCTGCTTAAAGAAATTAAATTATTAGATTTCAAACATCATAACATTCTGGAAAACTCAATAACAGAGAAAGAAGAGGTTTAGGAAAGTGATGGAAGCATCTTTGGTTTTAAGTGACATCGTGAGTAGTGAAGGTACTCAAGTTTGCAAACATCCCACAGAATTCACACAGCAGCAGAGGTGAAGGTTTCTATTTTGCAGTATTGTGTGAATCAAATAATTTACGTGAATGCATAGATGCTTGACTGCATTTTGTAAAGAGGCTATTATTCAACTGTAGAACTTTCCTTGACATTTATAATATGAATCCTGTTTATTTTGTGGACAGACATTGGTGCGGCCCCTTTCCTTACTGCATTACATGCTTAGTTTATGCAGCTAAAGAGACTTGGTCTGTAGAAGGCAGGTGAACTTGAGAGTAGAGAGAGAAGTCGGCAAAGGAGGATGCTCAAAGGAGCCTAGAAACTTGAGGAAAAAACTGGAGAAAGTGAATTAAAATGGTATTGAATTCATCTTCATTTTTTGTTTCTCACTCTACAAATGTGACTTAGCATTTTTCTTTTACTTTTAGTAACAATGAGCCTAATTTGAAGGAATGAGCACAGTGAACCCCTGGAGTATATGTCACTAGGATTAGAATCCTAGAAGTAGCAGAAAATTAGAATATGTTTGGCAAATGATTCTTCATTATTATTCAGAACAAGCATTTGGCAGCAAATAATAGAAAACCCAGCAAACAGTAGCACACAGGCTGATTTATGTCATGCAATAAAATGTCCGGGACTGGAACTGTGGCTCAAGACTCCAATGGGTATTCAGATACTTTTCATTTTCCTTAACATTCTCAAAGTTGTAACTTCATGATCTCAAGCTGCTGCTCTAGGCATCCAGTCTGTTCCAAGCAAAAAGAATATTGGGAAGAGAAAGGGAAAGAATCTAGCAGAGAAGCCAAGCTATCTCAGAGGCCCCCACCTACTGTCTTCCGGACCAGAGCTGTGCCATAAGACTACCCCTCGATGCAAAGGAGTTGGAGAAAGTAAATATTTTTTTGAGGACTTATTTATTTTGAGAGAGAGAGAGAGTGCACATGGAGGAGCAGCGGGAGAACAAGAGAGAATCTCAAGCAGATTCCCTACTGAGCATGGAGGCTGACATGGGGCTCAATCTCACAACCCTGAAATCATGACCTGAGCCAAGAATTCAAGAGTCAGACGCTTAACCAACTTTGCCACCCAGGTGCCCCAAAAGTAAATATTTTAAACCAGGAACACTGCCACCTTCCAAGTCAGTCAAGGTTCTCTTTGTAAGTTACAAAGTGACCATGGATATCAGCTGAGCAACGAGAAGTATCTGCTTCCCAAATAACAGAATTCAGGGAAGTTCTTCCCTGAGGTTCCTAAAGGAAGCACAGACTATTCAATATATGTCAAAGAGTCGAAAACATTAATACTCACTAGATGTGTTTGCTACTTAAAATTCATAAATTAGGCTAATGTTTATGATAGGCCTGCAGCTAGATAGAACAATTCAGATATCAATTATTCTACAGTATTTTTCATAGGATAATTTGGTGTCCTTTATAAGAGTATACTCTAGAAACAAGAGAACATTATTCTAGTTTATTATTCAATAAATATGTATGAATGAGTCCTGAGGATACAGGTATTAATAAGATAGTTAAGGCCCTTAAATTCATGGATATATATTCTAGCATTTGAAGACTGTCAATATCCATATGAATTAATACATAAATTATTAATAATAAATAAATAAATAAATAAATAAATAAATAAAATCATGTCAGATAGTGATAAATTCGTGGAAGGAAATAGAATGAGGAGATGTGGCAGGGCACCTGGGTGGCTCGTCAATTAGGCATGTGACTCTTGATTTCAGCTCAGGTCATGATGTCAGAGTCATGAGATTGAGCCCCACTCTAGCTCCATGCTCAGAGTGGAATCTGCTTGAGATTCTGTCACTCACTCTGCCTCTGCTCTTCCCTCCTATGCTTGCACACTCTCTACTTCAAAATAAATAAAATCTTAAAAAAAAAAAAAAAAGAACGAGGTGATGTGGCACAGGGTGGCATCTCCTCTTTGATCATAGCTGTGTGACATTGGGGAAGCCCTTTAAACACACTGGGACCTGGTTTTCTGAGCAGTGAAATGTAGAGAATGATATGAGGGGGTGGATCAGTCGTTCCTATGAGGTTCCTTCCAACACTAAGATCTGTTTCTCCCCTCTGATTCTCTTTCAGGAAGTGCAGACAAGCAGCAAAGGAGAAAAGAAGAGACAGGAATAGACAGAAAGCAGCAGCATTAAGAGAGCATGGAATCAGAAGAGAAAAAGGGTATCTTTGTATGCTTATATGACAGTCAACAGAACAAAACTGTTCTACTTAGAAATATACAGACATATGTACGTGTGTATTTAACAGCATTAGCATTGTAACCAATATATTTTCTTTTAAAACTTTTCCTTAGAAGATGATCTAAAAAATGGTGATTTTTTTTTTTTTTTAGTTTGTTGTTGTGGTAGTTTTTTTTCTTAAGATTTAAAAGTCCTTCCAAGAAAAATTTCCTCCTACAGATCACTAATTGGATAATTTACTCTATCATAGCGTAAATGCTTTGTTGCTTTTAAGTTGCATACCAGATTTTTCCCTTTACAGAGATTTATGTGACATGGTATGAAATTCTTTGGAACATTTCCACGGTGTTCTGGAATAGTTTATTTTCTTTTTCTCCGCCAGGTGCAAAATGGGTTGATAACAACCAGAAGCTGACTTGTCAGTGCTGTGCTCCTGTGGGAGCTTGGAAAAATACCAACATGAAACCACCACCGCCACCTCCACCTGCATCATTGTGTCTTATTCTCTTACTCTTGGATTGCCTTCTGAAGCACTTTAGATATTTGATACATAAATATTGACATGTTTTTCAGATACTGTTCCTTCATTTTATGTATTTTTCCCAATTATTTATGCTACACTATTTGCCAAGTTCTTTTTGGTTTTAATTTATTTTTCTCTACTACTAAAAGCGAGATCTTGAATTTGGGTAACTTTTAAGCGATTCATTTTTAGTTTTTTAAATTCTGGAATCTGAGCCTTCTTTTACAATAGAGAGGCTTCCAAATATATTTCCTTTTTTCTTTTCAAATCCCATCATATTTATTTATTCTTCTGTTTCTTTTTCAAATCCATAGGTCATGATTCAGTTTAGTTTCACAAATACATATTAATAATATACTGCACACCAACTACTTATGTAAGCATCGGTTATAAAAATGAAAAGGCTATTATTGTTGCTGCCCTCCTGCCAGTTAATATTGGTTCAGTTCTTTACAGTTAATAAAGTGGCCTCACCTATATTTCTCAGTTAATAATCACATTAAATCTGTATGACAGGTAGGATTCATTTTTTAGATCAGGAAACTAGAGCCCAAAGAAAATAAATGGCCCTAAATGAACTAATTCAACAAACGCTTCTATTAGCTGATGCTCTTTTTGAGAGTTTGTGGTGGTTTTAGGATGGAAAAGCCCATCTTCCTCAGAAACCAGAGGCTTTTGCCTTTTCTTAGAATGTCTTGTAGATTGCATTGGAACTAAATTTTCTACATTTCAGACCTAAAGCATAGGGGGATAATTTTGTTAAGGATGTTGGAATAGAAGAAGCCCCTGAGTTCTACTTTAATTCTTTGATATTGACCTCAAACTAAAACTAATAGAAGAAACAAATTTGAAACTCCTTTTAAACTATGGGACTCATTTAAAAATATTTTTTATGTTTAAATCTGTGCTTTAAAAAAATAATCTTCAATATCTAAAAAGTAGGAGAGAATTGCTGAAGTTACGACAATGTTGGGTATAATCTTTTCTTAAAGAAAAAAGCATCAATCTTTTTAAGTTTCTTTTCCTTGATTTCTTATAAATTGAAAAATCATTTCACAAATTGCTGTTTTTTTTGTTATGGCCTTTCCCTTTCTCTGCACCCTTGTCCCCAGGATTTGAAGAATGCTAATTTTTACTTACCACTTCCAGATTTGTATTTGCCCCAAAAGAAAAAATAATATAAACAAGCATAATTACCATAGACTTAAGTGCATAATTGTGGAATAAACTACAGCTATTATGGCATTAAAAACCAATATGTTATGTAATGAGGAACCAAAGAGAACGTTCTAACTGCTGTTCTCCTCAAACTAACTAAGGAATCAATTTATTGATATTTCAAAATAACTTTTTTTCCTCAAGAGTAGTGATGGGGCTCAGGACCCACTGCTGCAAAAAATGGCACCTCAGCACATTGAACACTGTCAGCTGAAGGAATCTGAGAAAATGGCAGAAGCAGGAAGGTCACCTTCCCTCTGCCCTTCTCCCTGAAACAGGCCATAAAACCCTCCTGTGAGGAGTGCCTTACACCCAGAAGAAAGGAGCACCCTTGTCTTTGAAGACAAAGGGACTCAAAGAAGAATCCAAACCAACAAGCACTGCTAAGTTCCCCCCAGTTTACTACGCTTACTTCATACCCCTTAACTTACCTAGTCTTCCATGACCCCATTCTTCCTCGGTCCTAGCACGAAAAAACTCAGATCGCTCCCATGTCACGTAAAACTTATATTAAATAAATCTGTATGCTTTTTTCCTATTAATCTGTCTTTGTCGACCCAGACCCAGCCAGAAACCGTTTTCCTCCTCTACAGTAGCAAAGGTATAAATAACATGGCTTTATATGAATCAAAACAACAAAACAAAAAACAAACAACAAAACAAAAAAAAAGCTCAGAGATGGTTTACCAGCTCTTTAATGATTGCAGGAGAATATCTTCTCTTTCTTCTTTATTTTTTTAAAGAGACTGGCATTTGTCAAGGCCCTGCAGTAGATGGGCGGGTTACCTGACATTTCCCTGAGGCATAAATTCTATGGATGTTTCTCTCATCATACTAATTACATTACCAGATGTCTCATCTTTCTTCTTTTGCCTTGATGGGGCATAGATTTCCTATTTTGAAATTTGTCACTTATTCGTTCTATTTGTCAAGTGTTTAAAATACTATATGGATCCTTTATGTGCTTTTGAAAACACTTAGTAGTCTAAAAATTAAATTTGACATGAAGGCCAGTGACGACTGACATAGGAATTATACTATTAATTATACTTCTATTAACCATACTGTACTAGTGCAATTATCCTGGACTTTCATAGGATACAAGACTTAAGCTACCTATTTTCATTGTCAGTATAAATAGTTTTCCTAGGAAGTAGTTCACTGGAACAAGTTATTTCATTGGAACTGACTGATAGCTAAATGAGATTTTTAAAATAATAATTCTTAGAGTATGGGCAGGGAAGTATTAAAAATTAGACACTGTCATCATAAACTACCAAAAGCTGTATTGATATAAAATAATCTAATGCAATATTTTGGGGAAAATATAATCCAAAAATCAATAAATTTTGATTTAAAGCGTAACTAAATTTTTATGTTTTCCTATTAATGTTTTAATTTTTACAAATCTTTTTTCTTTCATTGTGTAATTTGGAGTTAAAATATTTTTCTGTTGAGGAATATATATATGAATGTGTGTGCAGAATTTATACATATGTACGCAACATATGTGTATACAGAAATACATGTGTACCAATGCATATATATTATGTAACTGCGCTGAAATAAGGGAAGCTTTTTTTAAAGAGAAAAAAATTTAACCCATTTGCTATTAAAGTAAGCACGGAGACTTAAACCCCTAAGAAATAAGTACTTCCCTCCGTTATCACTGCCATATTATCTTCTGTTAAGGAAAGGCTAGGTGAGAAAGGAGGAAGAAGTGCAGAAGAAGGTAGACGAAAGGAAGAAAGTGACCTCCCACAGAGGGCGAAGAAGAGCAGGCCGTAGCCAGGCGGGAGGTGGAAAGAGAAAGGCGGCCCGAGAGACAGCGAGCCTGAGCGAGAGGCGAGGCCAGCTCCCGCTCCCTCCCTGGCCCCCGCCACACAGCACGCTTCAGTAGGTCCTGCCCACGCCGCCAAGTCATCTCCATCTGAATGCAGCTTTTGCGCGCCGGCTCTTACTAGCACCCCTTTTCTCCGTGGTGGGTTTAAAGACGCTGGTTTCAGTGTTGACCCACTTGGCTTCTAGGTTTCATCTGATTTACCACACTTAGTGGACGCGGCTGTTTAAGGGCAATTTCCTCATTACGAAAGTTCCTCTCCTTTTTTTTGTTTCCTCTAAAGAAAGACCTTTTTGTTTTGCTAATGAAGGTTCTCTGAAACCGGTAGAGTTTGCTGGGGTGTGTGCCTGGAGTTTTCCCTTTGAGAAACAGCTATTGTTGCTTCTAAGTGCACCTGGATGTCTAATAATGTATTTTATTTAGCAAGCCATCCTGGAAGTCTAAAGGTTATTGTTATTTTATCTTTATGCTGATATTTTTCTCCTTAGTATTTCCATTAAACAATTTCCCCTAGAATTGAACGTCTACATGACATGTATCGACATATATATCAATAGAGGTATCTGTCTATAAATACATACGTAATATATGTCTCGATCTCGATCTACTCTATCTCCATCTCTATCTCTCTAGCACGTATGTAACTCTGCCTTTCCTCCAGCAAGGACAGAGATCCTGCGGTTTGACAATGATGCCCTCTCTGCTATAGAAGGGCCAGCCTCCTCCTTACATGGAGAAATCTCCCCATCCTGTGGACTTTTAGGATATTGCTACTGAAGAGAAAGCCGTGCTATGTTCTTGCAGCTATGATCATGAATTAATTTTATAAGAAGAGGATGATTCTTTTAAAGGAGAATCTTGGTAGATTCTTATTTTTACAGCTCATACTATTTCAGCTTAGAAAAAACTATGTCAGTCTTTATTCTCGGCATCTTACATGGGCCATTTCATCATTCTGGTAATTCTGTAAAATAGGAACTTTTACATCTCCATTTCATAGAGTAGAAAATTGAGTCTTGTCCAAGGTCACAGAGACCATGACAAAGTCTGAAATTGAATCGAGGGTCAAATTCAGTCCTTGGATATTTCTTGCCTCAGGTCTTGCACATAAAATTCAACAGGAAATAATGGTATTTGGATTAATATAAAATAATAACATTTATTTATGTTAATTGAGAACCAACAGTTTGTCAGGCACTGTCCAGATTCTTTAAATATTCTTCACTATTATTTGCCATTCTATGAAAGTCTTCATGGTGAGAGGTAAGGAAACATTAAGGCTCACAGCTACCAACCACCGAAAAACACACCGTGAATTGAGTTCATTCCTGCTCCAAACCTTGTATGGTTCCCACTACTAATCATCAAGGCTATAAGAAATCATCCAGGAAATGTGAGCTTTTCTCCTTAGCAAATTTGGTATGATTCGCTACAATTAATACACCTGTGCGCCAGCAGACCCATCTCCCCAAGGGTCGACAAGAAACAGATGGGGAGATCTTAATGTTTCTCTCATAGAATTCAGGTTTGCTTTTAGCAGCTATTAAGTATTAATTAAGAATTAATGCGCTCCCCCCATGTGTCTGCTTTGAGAAAAAAACACAAATGGCTTTTTGGAATTACTTAGATCTAAAATGCTTGAAAAGTCAGTCTCATTTTGATCGAATTAACTAGAGATGTTATCTGAAAAGAATTAACTCAATCATAAACAAGACAAACATAAACTTGTCCTGCCTGCCTTCATTCCTTAATTCGTATTTATTTATTCCGTAAATATTTCCTGAACACCTACCATGCCTAAGGCTTAGTGCTTCCTTACCTTATAATCTGGCAGCAAGTGAACGCCAGGGCGAGCTAGGGTACTCGAGCACGGAGGGGGAAGTCTCACGTTCTTCTGCAGGAGGGTCTGAGGCTCCTGACCAGAGAAATGAGAAGAGGCTTTCTGGGAGCGCTGGCAAAAGTGCAGATCCCCTGGAGGCCGGGGGAGGGGTGGTGGTGGTCGTGAGACAGGTAAAGATGGCAAGGCCCCTTGCAGAAGAGGCATCGCCCGCGAGGGCAGAGAGGAAACCCGGGAACCGAACGGTGAAGTGAATGCGAGCCGCGGCCCAGAGACAGTCTGGGCTTGAGTGCGGGGGCTTTGAGTGCACGGTAAGGAGTGTAGGTTCACCTGTAGGCGGGTGGTTCTCAGAGGGCGATCTCCAGTCCAGCAGCAGGGGCACCGCCCCGCCCTCCCCCTCCCCCGGCCCCACCTCACACCTACCGACCGTGCACGCCTGGGGCTGGGCCTCAGCAATCTGGTTCGACAGCCCCTACAGGTGAGGCGCGTGCCCCGAGGGCTGGAGCCGGTGCTGGGCCAGCGCTCCGGGACCGGGTCAGATGTGTGTGCTGTGCCCGGGCCACTCCCCAGTCCCCAGCGGGGCCGGCAGGCCCTGTGGGAGCCGCGGCCCCGGGAGTGACCGCTGCTGCGGCCAGCAGCCTCATCTCCTGCCCCAGGGTCCCGAGCTCCTTGCATCTGCAAAAAAAGCGCTGTGGAAAGCCCGCAGAGGCCTGCTTTGGTGGGACGCCCCCGCCCCTCAAGCTGAGAAAGACTTCTCCATTTTTAAAGGGTTACAAAAGAAGAAACGGAAGAGGAGGAGGAAGAAAAAAATGATGAGGAAGGAAGAGGAGGAGGAGGAAAGGGGGCACCTGGAGGAGAAACACCCGTGATGGGGCCTGCAGGCGGAAGTGTTGCTGCCGGATCCTCTACGGAAAAAGCTTGTTGACCCCTGGTGTAGACGAGGAGAAACCGTTTCTGTGGAGAAGCTGCAGAAGGTCTCAAGAATGCGCTGATGGAATTTAATTTAGGAACGGTGTATGGAAAAGAAAACGCGAAAGTGGAGCTGAAAGCAGAGAAGCCAAAGATAGAGCACAAGGAAGACAAGATCGCAACAAGGCAATGCTCTTTGAAGAGAAAGAAGTGGGTCTAGCTCTTCTGGATGTGAGAGGATTTAATACGCAGTTGACCCAAGCACCAGGCTGAAGAAAGGCCCTCAACAACTGAAGAACTCACAGGGTCTGCCCCGCTCGGCAGTCTCTCCGGGTTTGGTCTGGAGTCATTTTGAGAGCAGTGCCCTGTTGAAAAAGCATGGACTCTGGAGCCTCCTGTCTAGTGTGGAGAAACGCCCTCATGTTTGAGTACTTAGTAGGTGTTGAGATCTAGCTCCCTAATATTTAGTGATAGGCACCGGAATCACCCAGTTATCTTCTTAAATGCCGATTCCAGTTTAGAAGGTCTGGATGGGGCCTGAGAGTGTTCACTTCCAAGCCATTCTCAGGTGGGTGGCCACACTCGAAGTAGCAAATGTCTAGACTGAACCCCGGTAGCTTATTTGAAAAAACACAACTTTAAGGTCACATATTAAGTATGGAAAATAATTCTTACGTCCACAGAAATCAAGGGCAACTTCTCTGCTATAAAATGTGATTCAATGGTTCCCCAAAGTGCACCAGCCCTGCGGGTGGTCACTGGCCATTCTGCCCACTCGAGTGGCAGTTTTCAAAGACAAGTGTCTGCATATGGCATGAAGGGGAGAAAAGGAAGGTAATGGATATGGTGGGTAGAGAAGACATGACAGACTTCCACAGTGACCGAAGGCAGTCTAGCTTCATGGTTTGGGGACTCACATTCTCTTAGACGTCAAATCCCGGCTCCTCCACTGATCAGCCGTGTGGCCTTACACATTATTTCACCCTCTGCCACAACTCCTCATCCATAGATGGGGATAACAATTCCTCAGAGAGTACTCATAGGGAGTAAAAGAGACAAGGTCAGAAAATACAGTTAATGCCATAGTGAGACTATACTAAACTATAAGAAACACTAAATAATGGTATCTTTAATCATCAGAGATAAAACATGTATCAGCTTGAGATGCAAAGGAAGCTCTCTAAACATCACAAATCTTAAGCAAGTAACCTAGATATTTATTGTTATTAAAGGACAAATGGCCCCAAATAGAGCTTTAAATATACATGGTGGTCCATAAAGATTTGTGTCTTAAATATTTGGGATTCCCTCCAAAGAAAGGACCTGTAGGTAATGTGGGACGGTAGTAGGTGTTTGTTTTTTGACTCTAAAATATATGTTGTCTATGTTGTTTAAGGCTTGTGCTAGAGGGTGGGTAGGCTTTGTAATATTTAGAAAAGCAATGAGAGGACAGAAGGCTTAATATAGCTTCCAAAGGAAGTATGTGTTTTATATCTAAATTGTATTTCAGAATTAAAATATGGCCTTTGAAAGTTTTTTTGCTATTACGTGGAAAGTTATCACGGAATCACACCTGAAGTAAAAAGTTCAGTCAAATGTCATGTATCTGATGAGTAGGTACATGTTTGTATTTTAATGGAGTGCATTGGCGCCGTGGAGCCAGGGTCTGAGAAGTGCCGCAAGTCATGCCAATTACTCTTGATTCAGTTAGTTGAAACTCCCTAGGTCTTCACCTTGATTGGATGCTCTTTGCTCCTCTATTATTCTCATCTGTTACCTTATTCAGCTTGTTTTTCTTACCAAGCTTTCCCTTCCACAGTGTTTCTGCTCCACCCTACGCAGATGCAGTAGAAAGGAAGGGGGTCTTTGGTGCCAGAGAGATCTAGAAGCAAATCCAGTCTGGAGTTCACCACCTGAGACCCGGCCTTATGCTCTTTCTCTGAGACTTGGTTTCCTTGCTCATGTCGATACCCACTTTGCTGGCTTATTGAGGATTAGAGATAAGAGGTGTTAAGTGTTTCCACAGCTGCTGTATAGAGAAAACAGGCAACAAGTATGAGCTTCATTATTATTTGCAAAGGAAGTATCAACTCACATGCATCTACTCTAAGAAGTTTTCTTAGAAGCTCGGGAGATGGAAGCAGTTTTTACCTTCCTTAATACCCAGAGGTGCGTTTTACTTGCACCTGGTTACTTTTATATGTGGCATTTTGGTTATTTATGTGTATGAATTATCTCCACTATAAGAGATGAAATTTATAGAGATAAGATTCAGGTTTCCACCTTCCTCTCTGCAACATGCTTTTAGCCAGGAGTTTGCAAATAATGGGCGGAATAATAAATGTTCAATGAATATTTCTTTAATAGAGCAAAAACCATTTTCTGACAGAACTCCTATCAAAACTGATATCTGATTTTCCCTGATTTCCCCAACTTTTCAATGCCCCATCAAATTGAATTATATCAGACACCAAATGTTTCACAATATTTTCCCTCAAGTATGATTTATTTAACAATCATATGTAATAGGAAATACAGAGAATTACAGCAGAGTAAAAACACAAGAATTGTAGCTTGTCATGTTAAAAATTAAATAAAAGAGCTACTGGTTAAATAAAACGGCATATGAGATTGTTAGATATATGTTGTGTAGCTGAGGATCAAAACGCAAAGCAGGATAAGGGAGATGCAGCAGCCCGGCTCCCCCACCCTCGCTTCAGGGCGGGCTCAGGAAAGGCTGGTGTTTGCAGAAGGGACAGGCACTGGGGACCTCCGCGCTGACTCCAGCCAGTGGGCACTAATTAGTAGCTGTCTTAGAGAGAAGGAAAGAATAAGGGAGATGAAAAGGAGAGTGGAAAGGGGAGGGGAAGGAGGGAACGGAGAGAGGAAGGGAGATGAGGAAGAAATAAAGCGCATCAACAGCGTGACAATTCTTCTGAAGAAGTGGAGCGTGTTTTCTCCACTCCCTCCGGAAATTCAGTCACGGTGCTTTATAAGATAAATAACCTGGAAAATTAGGTGAAAGGCCATATACAGAAACTGATGAATTCATTATATTTCTCTATTTTTTTTTTTTAGTAGCAAAGTCTATAGTCCTAAAGTATCAATAGGAACAAAGCGGATAAGTTTCCTATGACCCTTGAGAAACAATGTTTCAATTTACTTCTCCCTGGAGAGATTCTCTAGCTTTACCGACAGACAACTGGCTCAAATAAGAACAAAAGTAATTACACTTCCCAGATATTCAGATTCTATTTAAAATGCAGAATATTTTCTAGCTGGTAAATAGCTACTTTTAAAAAGACATTGAAAGCAGTAGTTATGATTTCTTCATAAATAGAAATAAAAAGTCCATTGTTAAAAGACAAAAAGTCACCATGATGTACATATCTATAAATCTCCCACCACCACATCATCATAGATCAATTTGTACTGCTTACATTTAAAATATCAATTGTATTATAATGTCTATAGTACAAATCAATTATTTAGCTGAATTCTACACAAGATTCAGGTGAACCAAAAACTACGGACCTTATTCACAGAACATTTAAAAGCATTTTATACATAGTCTATGCACAAATATACCTTAAATTAGAACAATGCATACCTAATATGCATATAGAATATGGCTTACACATTAAAGGAGATCTAAGTTGTGGGTTGTAAAATCCCACCACTCAGACTTAAAAGCCTCTGATTATATCAATTTCTAAAATATTGCTTAGCATTGTGGAACCCAAGAAAAAAGCAGGTGCAACAGAAAACCAATAGGATGGATGGACCCTCCTTCACTTTATTCTTTAATTGATGGCTACTTTTGATTTTTCCCATCCAGTTTCTACCTTTCACAAAGATAGATTCGTCTCAGAATCACGGAAGTGTTTGCACAGTGAAAAGTTACAATCCCTAATTGTGCTTGACCTTTCTTGTCAGCTAATAACAAACAGAAGTTGTTCTTCAGTTTGGAGCAAAGGACAGGCTCTGCACATGCTCGGGTAAAACATGACAAGCAAGCTGGGTCTCCAAGAGTTGCAGTCTGTTTCTGTGTAGTAAAATCATAAAGTCACGCCAAATAAGATTATCTGTACAGAAAAGTGTGGGTTTCCATTTTCATAGATATTTTTCAATACACACACACACTTCTTGTCACTTATCCCTGGGCCTGTAATATATTTTGTTCTGTCCTAATGGGATCAACACCCCAGAAGGCAAATTCCATTCTCAGTTCTAACGTCTGTCTCCAGCCATGGCTGAAGGTTCTTGTTATCCTGGAGCGTAGGTAACGTGTGACTTGCATTGCGATGACGCCCCTGTGGGGTGACGTGCTTTGAAACCACAGGGATGGATGCAAGTTGGTCCGCTGGTTTCAGGGACGGGTTTCGCAGTGGTTTCCCAGCTTGAGAGTTACAATGAAGTGGTCGTCAGGTCACAGAGCCAGGCTAAGCTCTGCCGTTGTCTCAGGACTTCAACCACAGCTTCTGCACAGCCCCACCTCTCATGTTGCTGCCATGTGTTTAAAATAAGGACAAGCTAAATAGCCAGTTCTTCAGAGCTGCAAAAAAATTGTTTTCCACATTTTTGCTTTGCCTTCCTTTTACTTAAGCCTTGACATACTGGTAACTACAAAACTCTGCAGAAAACAATACAAGAAAGTAAATTTTTAGAATGCCTCATCTTTTGCACGTGTGTCGCAAGGTCACCTGTGCTATAACTAGGTTCAGAATGATGAAAATTTTAAACTATCCAACTTTTGTCTTAAAAATTTCTCGGACTTGCTTGAAAAAGCTGCATCAAAACAATCAAAACATTTCCTCCGAGACTGTTTTTTGGAGGAAGGACAATGGCAGGAGCACCGGCCAAAAACTCTGATGGCAATTTTGAATGTATTTGTTTGGCCAGAGTTACTAGCTCAGAATTTATGTTCTTCTTATTATAAGTTCCTTCTAGGAGTCCATTAAAATGGCCTGATGCAGGTGTGTGTTGAAAAAGGAGAACATAATGTTGTAGAAAGTTGAGGATTTAGGATGTTTTAGTCCTGTTCTCATTATCCTGAAATAAAATCCAAATGAAAATGAAGATCAAGTTTTAGTCATATACATGCATCAATTGCAGTGTGATAATTTCACATGGGACTTTATATACCTTGTCAGAAATAAGGGATTTATCAGTATATAATAGATATTGGTTTTCTACCTTCTTAGAATTCCTCTTCTTATTTCTTCTCTTTGTGTGTATGTGCATTTGTGTGTATGTTTGTGTATTTCAATTCCAGTAAAAAATTTGGATTGTTTGAATCAGAGGCCACAAACCCAAGGAGCTATACAAGCCCAGAAGGCAGAATAAATGAGGTAAGTGGGCCTGTGTGAGTGTAAAACCAATGGAGTCACAAGGACTGTAGTGAACTCAAGAGCAGAAGTCCTTTTGAAGATATTCAAAAATAAATTATAAATCAGTGTGTGGAAGTCAACCAAGCAAATGCACAGACTAAATCCAGCCCACAATCCATTAGGCTTTGACCTCTTCTTGGACAGCACACTCAACACTAAAGATCACGCATTGGTAGGCATGGGGAGCACTTCCCTCCCAGTGAGTACTCAGGTCTGATATCAGTTTGCTTTTGGAGCACCAGAAATCTCCGGCATACCCTTCAAGGAAGACAATATAATAAATTATATTCCAGCATCTTTCTAAATAATAAAGCAGCATAGCATTGCACATCCAATTCCGATCTTATTCACTCTAATTGACAAAAACATTTTGAAAAGGTAAGCAAAAAAAAATAGTTCTGTGAACAGAAATCTCTTGGAAATAATAGTGAAGTTATACAACAATGTGAAAAGTAGATTTCAAAGGTTGATTTCTTGCCCTAAGTATAGTGCTGCCCATGGACTGACGAGGTTTCATCACGGTACATGTTGAATTAGACTTCAGTGTTTCCTGAGAAAATATCCCATACTGAGGCCCACACACTAAGAATGAAGCAGGCAATGGCTCTCGGAAAAATGACCAGGCTGCCGTAAAATCTATACTTTCCATGACGGAGGCCAGGGAAAGAATTAGCTAGAGGTCACAAAGGAGGTGCGGTTAATATCTGGGAGCCTTCTGTAGGCAAAATATGACCTTCACATATATTTTGTTTGGTCTACACAGTGTTTCAAAAAACTTTGAGCCAACATTAAAAATGGAAAGATTTTACATAAAAAGAAAAAATCTCTTAGCCAATGGAAACACCTGGGAACACTGGTCCCTAATTTGTACATGGTGAAAATATGTTGGAGGCAAAGACTGGCTGGCTGCTGCCTTCAGGTCAGGTGCACTGTGTCCTCTCTGTTTCCATGGCTGACCACTGCTCTTGTCTCCTGGACACTGGGCCTGAGAATCCTGTTGGTTTTCTACGTCTCTTATTTAAGAGACCTGCTTGTTTCTTGAAGGCGTATACATATCACCTACTAAAGGCCATGATTTCTGGAAGACTGTGCACTGAAGGCAGAGCTTTCTCAAATTGAGAAGAAAGCTACAGGACTTGGTTAGTGCTGATGGAAAAAAAGGTGTCTAACAGCCTGCTTGAGTTTGATCACCACTGCTTGAGTGGGTCTCAAATCCTTCCAGCTTCGGGGTGTTTTTAGTGGAAAAAAAGAAAAAAGAGACTTCATTAACTGCCAGTTGAATCCCATTGACACTTTTTACTGATGAGATGCCAGAATTTTATAGATGTATATATTTTTTGCCTTAGACATCTTTATAGATCGGACAGTCATTTTTACAAATGTACTGGTGAGCTGTGTTCCCTGCACATAATTTTGGAAAATATTCAGAAGTATTCCAGTTCCGTATCACAAATGCATAAGAAATGCTGATTGTAGACTTTTTTCTTTTGAAGCTACATAGTGTGCACTGGATTGACAACATCCAGTAGGAGAGATTCTTGCTTAATTTTGATTAACTCTGTGTTCTAATGGTATTTATTTGACCAAAAAACCAAAACAAAACCAACACAAAACAAAACAAAAAAACCAAAACCTTTTTGTACTTAAAACATCTATAAGTACTCCACTGAATTTAGTTTTCCCTAAAATATACTTTGAGGGTCCATTATATATCGTCAGAACCTAAGCACTCTTTTGAAACAGCCATGAGCTCCAAAGGAAATAAATTTATAGTGTGGATGGAGGGTATGAAGAGAAATTGCTATAGCTAATATGGGACAATATATTAAAATTGTTAAACATAGACATACATGGGTTTTAATTGCCAAACAGCCACTCTGTTGGCTTGATTTCATATGTAAAATTGGAGCCACAATCACCAACTCTGAAATTGTTAAGAGGACTACGTGAGATTAATGTATGTAAGGTGCCCACCACAGCGCCTGGCACTTGATAGTTGCTATTAATGAAACTACTATTATCAGTAAAAGACAGTCTTAAAACCAACTCAAGAATACTGAGAGATGTATCATCTTAAAAGCTAATCACAGTTTAACTCTTTTGTGTCTAAAGCAATATGTGAGGAGCTACCAATAACACCTCAAAGACTTGGTATATGGTCCCCCTCCGCATTTTCTCTTGCCCCCACCATCATCCCCAAAGCAGGACTCATTATAACATGTGAGCTTTATGTCTTTCTTTTTTTTATATATATATATTTTATTATTATATTATGTTAGTCATCATACAGTACATCCCCGGATTCCGATGCAAAGTTCGATGCTTCATTAGTTGTGTATAACACCCAGTGCACCATGCAATACGTGCCCTCCTTACTACCCATCACCAGTCTATCCCTAATTCCCCCACCCCCTCCCCTCTGAAGTCTTCAGTTTGCTTCTCATAGTCCATAGTCTCTCATGTTTCATTCCCCCTTCTGATTACCCCCCCTTTCTTTATCCCTTTCTTCCCCTACTGATCATCCTAGTTCTTATGTTCCATAGATGAGAGAAACCATATGATAATTGTCTTTCTCTGCTTGACTTATTTCACTTAGCATTATCTCCTCCAGTGCCGTCCATGTTGCAGCATATGTCTTACTTTTTAAGGAGACACTAAGACCTCTCCACTATAAATACACATCCTTCCCTTCTAGCAGCTCACTCTTCCCCCCTACGCCCAAGAGAAATGTTCTCAACTATAGTGTACAGAAATACCACCGACAGGATTATTAAAAATTCAGAATTCCAAGTCCTCATTTCCAGAGTTAATAATCTGGTAGATCGAAGATAGGCCCTAGAAGGTGAATTTTTAAAAAGAGAACCACTGATGCAAACAAATGTCTATAGATTTTAGCAAACACTGATGTTTGTTTTGTAATATGTACTTGCTTTGTTATTACCACCTGGTGTAAACACTCATATTTCCTATTTGAAGGAGAAAGAGAGATCAGGATTAAACCTCTCCACACCCTACAGATTATTATTTTTAAAGGACTAAAATGTCTCACTAAGTATATTTTTTATTGATGAGCAAATTAAGCTCTTTGAAAAAGTAAATATTCAAGATTTTGCATCAGAAAAGAGGAGAGATTTTTTTCTTAAAAAGATTCCGGGAGGACGTTGAAATGAGATAACTTTGTCTCTAATGATATTCTACAAACCATTCATTTCAGAAATTAGGTTTCTTGTCTAAAAAATAGAATTACCTCTCATGTTTAAACTGACAGAAGCCTTTAAGGTATTTCAAACCTATGAATGTGTATCCGCATGTTTTTCTTCAGTGTTTACTAGCTCTTCTGAGTTCTTATGAAGATCCGGTTCACCTACAACACAAGCAAACAAGTAAACAAAAACAAAATAAGCCTGTGGGAGAAAACCTGATAAAGTCAGGAGTCTGAAACAATTCAGTCACATGTTTTACAATGGATTTTGTCACACATTTCTCCAAAGATACAAAATGCTTTCTTTTCAGGCTGTGGATTTATAGAGTACAGCAAGGCATCCTCTGTGGTTGTACAACGTTGTGAAGGTGCAATTTAATCTGGTAACACAGAAATGTAATAGATGAGATGTGTTTAAACATCTGTTACATCAAACATAAAAATTATGCATGCTTTTCTTGAATTTTTGGGGGAAGGATGGGACAGAGGGTCAGGGAGAGAGAGAATCTTAAGCAGGCTCCAAGCCTAGCGCCAGCCCGAGGCAGGGCTCAATCTCATGACCCTGAGATCATGACCTGAGCAGAATCAAGAGTCAGATGCTTAACTGACTGAGCCACCCAGATGCCCCTTTCCTGAATTTTTTTAAACAAATTGTTTTAAACAAATGCTCTAATGATCAGTGTCTTTACCACACACCCTTTAGTTGCTATGAATTTAACAAATGACTATAAGAGAATAGTAATATTTAAGATAAGACATAATCTGCCAAAACATACTAATGGAATTTATAATCCAAGAATCCCTCATCTTCTATATAAACCATGAAGAAAAACAAATTAACGTGGAAAATGTGCCAACATTTCTAGAAAGTTTGCAGAGAATCTATCAAGAATAAAAATATAAAGCAAAGTGTACAGATAAAAGAGTCTTATGTGAAAAAGAAAGTAAACAAAATTAGCAGAAATTAATTTTTGAGTAAAAAATACTTTGATATTTCAGGAAATACTCAAATATAATGACATGTTCTTTCTGCTTGAACTTTGATCAAAAATTACTAACAGTTAAGGAGCATCTGAGTGGCGCAGTCAGTTAAGTGTCTTACTCTTGATTTCTGCTCAGGTCGTGATCTCAGGGTCATGATTTCAGGGTCGTGAGATCGAGCCCCAAGTGGACTGGGCACTCAGCAAGAAGTCTGCCTAAGATTCTCTCTCCCTCTGCCCCTCCCTGCCCCGACTCATGCACTCTTTCTCTCTCCCTTCCTCTCAAAAATAAAAAAATATATATATATACATATATATATATACACACATACATATATATATATATATATATATATGTTCTGTTACTTAGGACTAGATGGAGTGGAACAGAGTGAGAAGAATAGACTGAACTAAAAGAGGAATATAAGTAATTCACTGGTTCTTAAAATTTTTGAGAGAAACTTTTACAGGGCATAACACTAAGGATAAAGAACTCAACCAGTAACAAGAGTGGATGAGGAACAAAATCATCAAGTGGTAATAATACAGCAATTTCAATTTAAAATTCTTGTTAAAATTAGTCTATATGTATTCTAACATGAATATATTGTTATATATTGGTTTATTAAATCAATAATGAGTAATGAGTGATCTGAGTAAGAAAGAATATAAATTAATGCATAAGAATGACAAATTTGTTATTAATAATAATATTAACAGCAACAGCAAAAACAGTATATAACATTTAGAGAATACTTACTTATACTATGCTAAGTGCTTCACATATTTTTATCATTTAATCCTCCCAACAATTTTTATTGCCCAAGGTCACATATCATCTAAGGTACAGAGATGGACCTTCAACCCCCGAGCCCTGTACGTCATAACTAAACCAGAGTTTGGTCCACAGTGCTAACTCCCTGACCCGAAGAGGCAAGTTTCCATTGGATTTGAAAGACTGAAACCATTCCTTGTTGCTTGGAGAGATACAATTGCAAAGTTTCAAGGTGAGAAGCGTAGAGTAAACATGACATTTTTCATCTTCCTGCTCGGACAAGTTACTAGGATTCAAAATTCAGTTCTTCAGAGAAGAATGAGTAGTTTGATAGTAAGAACTGGGAGAAGCATTTTCTAAGAAATAAAACTCTTTTTACTGCCACTCTGTGTAGTAAAACCTACAGTAGGTTATAGGCTAAGAAGGATTCAGATACCAAGGTCACGCAAATCCTACACTCAGAGGGATTTCAAAGCAAAAGCCTACAAGAAGGAAGAAAACGTTGTCTTTTTAATACCATGGAGGAGAAACAATAGAGATTTGTGACTTCAGGAGTAAACTGTTCAATTTAAAATTCAGCATAAATATGTAACTGGGGTGAGTATCCATGCTTAAAAAATCAGCTGTAAATTAGTGAAAATCCTGTTACCATTTTTGTGTCAATGATTTCTGACTATCCCCCCTGAAACACCACAACCAACCACCCAGTGTAGACATTAGGGATTTCAAATGGCACTGTTTTCCTTGCATACTCATCTACAAGAGCAATGATTGTTTCTAATCTGGAGACTGCAAATGTCACAAGTTTCCTAAGTTTTAGTGTTTATGATCAGATTCTTCAGTGGAGAGAAGACTTTTTTTTTTTTTTTTTTTTTTTTTTTTTTGGTATGAGTTTCCATCTACAGAAGAAAGAGTCAGGAGAGTATGTCCCCTTTGATTTTGTTCTTCATTTTCCCCATGGAGACAAAAACTACTTACAATCTTCATCAAGCTGAACACATGATTTTTTAGCAAGTAGGTACTGGCTACAGAAAGCAGATTTGGCAAATACTGGTGGTATGCAAAATCCAAAATTCTAGGAGTCTTCAGATGTTCCTAATAATAGACTGTAAGTATTGTTTGATAAATTTATAGACCAGTAGAATTGGGGAAAACTAAACCCCAACAAATAATTGTTTCTTCCATCTTATTTAGCTTTAAGTCACAACTCTCAAAGGGCTCAGTTGGTAGCTATCTTGATTAAAGTTCAAAAATTAGCCAAAATAGAATTTAGTTTCACATATCCAGCTATCCTTTAACCTGGGATGAGAAGGGCTCGTATTGTTTAAAAATGCCTTCCATGCTATTTTTTTCCCCTCTCCTCTGTACATCCTCCTATCTGTCTTAGGCTGGCTGTGAGGAGAGGCTATTCAAAGGGATGTGTGCAGTGTCTCATCTACTTAGAGTTTTTAAAAGTTGTAGCGGAATAAATTGCTTCTTTTTGTCATAATGCAAGTTGTTCCTATTATAGTACACTTATAAATTGTAAATCCATGCTTTAAAATAAAAGCACTTTAAGCAATTAGTCACACAGCACTTTATTGATCTACAGCATTCAGCCAGGATTGTGGGGAATGGTGCGATATCCAATCTCTCAAGACTCATATAAGAGGACGACTTTCATGATGGAGGTGAATTTATTTAAAATAAGTCAGGGGGCTCTATTAGTTCTACATTACTAACATCAAAACTATCATCTTATTATTGTTGAACATCTTATTTGAAGAGATTTCTATGTCTTACCAGTCTCTGGGTTTTCTTTAATCAGCAGACGTGCTCAGCATATTTTAAAGAAGCCTAGCCCAAGATGGAAGGGTGATATGGGAACACAGGACCCTTCTGAAAGAACCCCATGTTCAGAGTGATGAGCTGATATTATTGAGTGGGTCTTTGTGCAGAATACCTCTTTACCTCCACAAAAGTGTCCTGATACAAATCAAAATTAGTCAAGACTTCCAACATCACTCTACCAGTTGTCTTGCTAAAGGATGCCCCTATATTGGGTTTCAAAGAGGTTCTGGAAACAAAGTTTCAACACCAGATTCTTGAAGATTTTCACCATTTCTTCTTGAAGGCTTATGAATTAAATCCTACCTGAAGAGATCCCTTGGATGATTTTTATTTACCTTCATGTTTTCATAATTTCTTCATAGAAATTAATATATGAAAGAAACATCAAAGATTTCAAAATGGCTACAGAATGCCATTTAGAAATTTGAAAACATAAAGATGCTGGCATAGCCATACCAGTTGAACCAGGTCAACCAAGGAATTTGTAGCTTTTGTGGTGAGTGATGCCAACTGTGCAATCTGCACACATGGGTTCCTTTTCTCTCAAGGGGCCAGGCAGATTTCCAGCAAGTAGACTGAAATCTCCAAGTTTTTTGGTCAAACTAGACTGCCACCCTGCATCAGGTTTTACTTAAGGATGTTTACTGATCAGGAAAATTTAACGCTTGTATGAACTGGTTTTTGCTTCTGGAAAAAAAAAAAAAAGGTACTTATTTAAAAAATCTTGAGACAATATTATTAAAAAGTTGTGAAAAACTAAATTGTATTTAGCATTTATAATTATCCATGTTTGTAGGAATTATTGTGAAAAATTATGCAGTTAAATATAATTGATTTTTTTTTTTTTTTTTTTTTTTTAGATTCTATTTATTTGTTTGTCAGAGAGACAGAGAGAGAGAGCACAAGCAGGGGGAGCTGCGGGCCGAGGGAGAAGCAGGCTCCTTGCTGAGGAAGGAGCCCCATGTGGGACTCGATCCCAGGGCCCTGGGACCATGACCTGAGCTGAAGGCAGACGCTTAACTGACTGAGCCACCCAGGCATCCCAATTGATTTTTTTTGTCTTAATTTTCAATATATTTTACTTTTGCTCCAAAACCTTTTGTGATTTTTGTATTCATCAGCAGTGGTCTTGAAATGATTTTTTTTCCTAATTCAATTTATTTTTTTCACCATTTGATTTGTTGCCTAAAACACCTGAATTCTCAGGGAGCTCAATTCTAGTTGATTTCAAATAGAGTAGACACCCTTAGAATCTAATAAGAGGCATCTTGCAGGATATTAATATTGTCTACCAACAGATAGTATACTAGTATTAGGATGTAGGACCATACTAGGTATCTGCGACTTATTTTAAAAATAAAAATATAATCATACTTTCTATTCTTTTGTCTTTTTCCTAGTAATATATTTTAATAATCCTAACAAAATATTGAATTCTTTGTAGAAATACAGCTAGAGGACCAGTGTTCTTATGTAGGTTATGACATGACTTTTAGGTACAATTGCATTCTATCATTCCTTAATCTACTGACAAAGCATCAAGAAAATCATTAAGCTTCTCTTCTTTTGTGTGTATCTCATAAGTTATAGTCATGCCCAATATAATCCTCGTTTTTATAATTTAATATAAATATCATAAGTAATTTCTTTAACTCATAAGCATTTAGTAAACTCATAAATATTGTAGTAAAGTATAGGAGGACATTTTTGGCTGGCTATGGGTTTCAGAGCAATTCTTAACTCATTGGAAGTTAAGTTTCTTCCCTTTACTATTTATAAGCCTTTATATCGACTAAATCTTTAGTTTAGGAGGGTTATAGAAATATGTTTTTAAAGAAAAGAATATTGTACACTGAAAAAATATACTGAAACATAGATACTAAAAATTTTACCACAGGAATTAATTGTATTTATTCGTTGGAATATAAATGTAGGATACACTGTGTATGAATCAATATATGTCATAAGTTCTGAGTGATCCAACTAAAATAATGGTAAAGATAGAATGAGATAAAATTGTTAAGTGTAACAATGAAATAGTGCTCGAGAAAGAAAAAAAGTGATTTGTAATACTCAATAAGGACCATCTGTCAGAGTGCCCTTGACCAAATAGAAAGAACAAGAGGCATGCCTTGGATAGACAGGATCAGGGGAGCCTTCTGGGAATAACTTCATATATCTGAATACATCCAACTACGGATACAATCTCAAAAGATAAATCAGCTTTATTTCCAAAGTGAGTAAGGAGCACATCTTACTACTTGTGTTCCTACCAGCACAGATCTCTGCTCATCCTTATCCCAGCACCCATGGGGAAACCGTTTCTTCATCACTGAGCCAGCCCATAATCACTAGGGAATGCAGCCCTGCTCCTTCTGCCTTCCTTCCAACTTTTATTGTTCATGTAAATAAAAGTGGAGAGTTCACACACTCAAACAATATCACTTAAAATGCCCCTAAACTCTTTTTTTTTAAGACTTTATTTAGAGAGAGAGAGAGCAAGTGAGAGGGGGAGGATCAAAGGGTTAGGGAGAGGGACAAGCAGACTGCGCCCAGCACAGAGCCCTACAGAGGCTCGATCTCAGGACCCCGATATCACAACCTGAGCCAAAACCAAGAGTCAGACACTTAACCAACTGAGCCACCCAAGCACCCCAAAATACCCCTAAATTCTGCTGCTGTTTGAGTTCCTCCTCAACGAACAGTTTGGGCAAGACTTGTGTAAGAAAATTTAGAAAATGTAAATAAACTAGCCTGTCACAATTAATTTCTAGCAGATGATCTAGAAACTATCCAGCTAACTGGCTTTGCATTTAGACAAACTAGGCACAAATCCCAGCCTTTTCAAAGACTAATTATATGGATTTCGACAATTTAAATTCTCTGAGCTACAGTTTTATCAGACTATCATTCCTACCTTGTGAGGTTGCTGTAATAAATATTTGTGTAAATGATCCATGGGAAGATATATAAATGATGTAAAATGTCACTCCCAAAGTCATAATTTTCAACTTTTTAAAATAAAAATGTCTATGGGATATAACACACACGTTTGAAAGTTCATGGGATCAGTTGTGTTCAGATTAAACAGAAGTAGATTTGATGAAGCAATTATGCTGCTCTCCGAGGTAAATTTTCAGAAAAAGCTGTTTTCTCTTTCTGGATTTACTACTACCACGATGCTGTTTTCTGTGTATGATATTAAATTGTGAAAAGGAATGAGGAAGATTCAATTGTAATATGTTTGCAAAGCTGTGATTTGGGTAACTAACTCACTCCCGCAGGCCTCAGTTTTCACATGGGTAAAATGGGGATTGTACCTACATCATAGGGCTGTTTAGCTGATTAAATAGGATAGAGACCATGACAGACTCAGTATCTTGCCAGGCAAGTAAATGTGTACTTAGTAGATAGAAAAGGATTCTGCATTCTATTTAGCATTAATACCAACATGATTACAAAAATCGCTTTCATACATATTGTAACATACAATACTGCATTTTAAGATATTTCAAATACAAATAAACAATACATAAGGTTTAACTAGTGAACCTTTCACAGTCTATTAAAATGTCATGTTAATCATAATGTAAATTTGATCTTTTAAAAATTTTAATACTTTCCCATCAGTTTTAAATATTTCCTTTATTTCTGGTGGGAAAATCTTTTAGTTTTGTGTTTTAGTTTTTCAAGCAATGATACAAGACCTATTTTTAAAAACTTGCTGTTTACTGTTGAGAAAATCTACAAAGTTTCTTAGAAAAATATGATTTTAAATAAATCAGTTTGAAAAATATTATTATATATTTAATACATTTCAAATAAATTATAAAATGTGAAAAAATAAGAAAATATCTAACTTATTAGTAACTTGTATGATGATTTTCTGATTACAAAGATAGGCCATAGCTATAGTGATGAAGTTTTTAAAAAAAATGTCCTGATGGTGATAGGAAATAAAGCTTTTCATAGGGATTCTAAAGAAGTTGAAAATACTAACCAACTCATGATCATCCCAGACACACCTAGGCATGAGTGAACTATAGATGTCATTTTAGACCAATAATCAGGCTTTTGTTTTGTTGAATGGGTTGAATTTGAGGCCAGAACTAAATTGTTCTGTACAACTGGGGGATTTTAGTGGCCAAGAGGGTAAAGAGAGGAGTTGAGGTCATGAATCCAGAGGAATATAAGACTAAAAGGTTTTGGAGAAAGAACAAAGGTGAGTGGTGACAAAGACATTTACCTTATGCTCAGAGGAATATCATTAAGATAACAAAACTTCCAATGTCTTTGGAATTTGGAATTATTGGGGGACTATGACAAAGTCTTGAACCTAGGCTAGTGTTAGCAGTGTGCCACCCCGAAATTCTGGTTACAAATTCTGGTTACACTTGCCAGAGAAGGGTAGCACCAGAAAGAGGGAACTGTCTCAGAGAGCTGGTCCCTACTTCCTGCCTGTGGCTTCGATCTTATTTTGTCCCCATCACCTCTGCTCAACAGTGCAACATCCAATCTACTACTTTCTTCCCCACCATCATTTTCTCTACTCCCCAAATTTCCACTGTCCCACTGTTGACCCCAGAGTTTTCAGAGGCTACAAAACTCTGGTGAACTCTTGCAGTGATTGCTCATATTTGCACAAAGTAAAATTAGAGCAAGTGAATAGGTTTTGGGTGTCTGAAAATGTAGGCAAGTACAGATACTGAGCAAGAGAAGACTTTTTGGGGAACATCCTCCCACTTAGTTTTCCCTTTTTCCATTTATCAGCTTTTTATTTTCTCTTTTTAGATCTTTTGGCTAACAAAAAACATGGTACAATGTAGTGGGTAATATTTCATTTATAGGTCTCACCACCTCACCAATCAGACCTTCATAAAATGGAATCGATTCTCCTCTACCCAATACTGACCACGTTCTTATCTGGCCTTGAGCCGGAACCCCTGGAGATCTAAAGTGGAATATTCCATGAGTTCTGTTCTTCAAAAATCCTATTAGCTTTTGTTTTGCACATAGTAGGCCTCTGTAAATCTTTTGTAGTGACCTCCTTAGTAGTAATCAACTTTTTGTCAGGCTCCGCAGCTTTAATATCTGTACCACACTCCAGTCACAATATCTCATAATACACAGTGGCTCTCGCTAGGTGGTGAGATGGTGCACACATCCAAAGGGGAATGTTGGAATCTCCATGAGCCATGTGCAATTGGAAACATATCCTGAAACTCCTCTCCACTCCCACTCTTATTCCAACACTGCTTCTGGTAGGCCCCTTTTGAATGCGTTTTTCTCTCCCTTCTTTGAGAATGCAAGACACAATGTGACAAATATCTCAACTAGAGTATGAATAAGACAGCTTATATAACGAAGGGATAGGCTTCTTGGAGAGGGCAGTTTAATGGAGTTCTGGAAGATAGGTAGGATTTTAAGAAGCAAAGTGGAGGAGGGGCGCAAGAAGTGAATTCCATGAGGAAGAAAGAACAAGGATGAAGGCAGAGAGAAAGTCCACTGACTTTCCTAGGAGTAGAAGGCAAATGTTCCAGAGGAGATGTGTGACCCAAGACACAGATATTTTAAGGGATATCATTACCAAGGTACATGCTGCTGTTTTCTGAGTACAGCCGGCCAGGGTGAAGCTGGCTCTGATTCTAATCTGTACTTGGCTCTTCTTGACCATAAACTGATTAATTTCCTGCTCTCCCTGCTCCATGTCCTCTGAATTCATTTAAATGCACAAAAGTGTTCTATTTTGACCTACCTTTGTAAACTGGAGATAAGCCATATTGAAGTTTAAAAAAATAAAATAGCCCAGAGGATGCGAATATGCTGCCAGTGTTGAAAAATATTGAGTTCTGCCTTTACAATAAATGAATGAGGGAGCGAATAAGCACGTACTCATGGTTCAAACTGGATGCAAGCTCTCCTAGGGGTAAGCGACTTCAGTGGATACCACCTCTTAAAAATTCGTAATTCTGATCTCCCGAATGTTCCATTCTATCTATCATACTTCTGCTCTACTGTACTGATAATATAATATAGAACATTAGCTAAAGAGATTAAATTGGAAATAGAAATAAACTAAATGCACAGTATATAATTTACTAATAATTTGAACTATACAATTTAAAAATTACTCGTAAGATCTTATATAAAGTTTTAGTTGCGTTTTTGAACTATGATTAGAGAGAAAATGAGAGTGAGCTCTAGTTGTTTTTTTTTTTTAAAGATTTTATTTATTTGGGGGAGAGAGAGAGCACGATTCAGGGTGAAGTGCAGAGGGAGAGGGAGAGGAACAAGCAGCTCCCCACTGCACATAGAAGCTGAAGCAGGGCTCATCTCAGGACCCTGAGATCATGACCTGAGCCGAAGGCAGACACTTAACCTACTGAGCCACCCAGGCACCCCCCAGAGTAAGCTCTAGTTTTTATCTGAAAGAATTTGCTTCCCTCTGTTTGATTAATTGTCCCTTCTGAAATCTAAACAGTATACATATATTTTCTCAAAAGGATGCTTAGGATTTAGTCCTGGAGTTTAAAAGTTATAATTTTGCTTACATGATGAGTTTTGATTCATTAAAAAGATAACAGGAAGGAATAACTAAAACATTTTATGAATAAATATTTAAAAACATAACCTTTTAAAGTAATTCAATACAAAGAAATATAGACATGTTTTTATTGTTTAAAAGCAATCTATTTTTATTTTCTCTAAGCAGCAGATGTAGAATTGTTAGGAGCACTGTTAGGGGCTGATAGAGATTGCTGGCAAATAAGAAAAAAACAATGGGTCCAGAACTCTAATAGAGATCTACGGGATAAAAGTGTGAGAGATAACACAGAGTGACATAAGCATTTGGGAAGGAAAGTCCCGCTATGTAGCTGGTTTGGGTGTGATGCTTAACACATAGGTCTCAGAAGCATTAGGAGAAAAGGAGAATAAGAGATCAAGCAAAAGGGGGATGGTGAAGGTTTGGTGGCCTACAGTGGCCGAAACAGGGGGTCAAGTGTCAGAGGCAGAAGGTGGTAATGGCAAGAAGCAGATGGGACGGGGTATGTCTAAAGAGATGAGAGAGAAAGAACAGAAGTCAAGCAAGGAGGTTATCCCAAGGTTAACATCACATTAGGAACTTGGATGACATCTAAAAAAAAAAAAAAAAATGAAGAACCCTAAATGGAATAGGCGTCCTCTGCTTCAGTTAAAATATTTGAATGACAAGCTTCTGGGTTTTTGTTTTTGTTTTTTTTTTTAAGATTTTATCTATTTATTTGACAGAGAGAGAGAGACAGCCAGTGATAGAGGGAACACAGGCAGGAGGAGTGGGAGAGGAAGAAGCAGGCTCCCAGTGGGGCAGGGAGTGCAATGAGGGGCTTGATTCCAGAACCCTGGGATCACGCCCTGAGCCAAAGGTGGACGCTTAACGACTGAGCCACCCAGGTGCCCCAAGCTTTTGTTTTCTTCAAGCATGTGGCATGGGGACTTCAGCTAGACACTGTGTTTTGTCACAGAAAAATAATAGAAGTTATATTATTTGTGCACCTGATTATGGGTTAAGAAATGAATATGTATTATATATATGCTATTTAAAAGACCTAACTACTTAATTTTTTTTTTTTAAATCTGTTTTCCATCAAGATCCAAAAATTCCCTGCCGAGACAGATAACAGCGATTTGCCTCATCACGGATAAAGCTCAGAAAACATGGCATTGAATAGAAAGATATTCATTAAAGAATGTGTCCTGCATGGTATCATTATGCCAAAACCTGCAAAACTAAACTATGTCTTGTTTACAGTTACACAAATAGGAGTAACAGCTAAGAAACAAAAAAAGAAAAAGAAATAATTATCATGAAATTGTTAAAACTAGTCATTCTTAAAAATAAAATTATGGAGGCACCTGGGTGGCTCAGTCGTTAAGTGTCTTCCCCTGACTCAGGGCGTGATCCCAGGGTCCTGGGATCAAGCCCCTCATTGTGCTCCCTGCCCTGCTGGAAGCAAGCTTCTTCCTCTCCCACTCCCCCTGCTTGTGTTCCCTCTCTCACTGGCTGTCTCTCTCTCTCTGGCAAATAAATAAATAAATAATTTTTTAAAAATAAAATTACAGAAACTTAGAATTAAATAAATTGTATTTAAAACAAAGGTGATATTTAAAAGTCATTTCCCAATTATTTTGACACATTTTTTCATTATCTAGGTCTTGAGGTTAATTATATCCACCCAATCCGTATGATGCAAATATCTTAGGTGCACATCGTTTCCCAGCTCCCACAGTCAGAGACTTCATACTGATGGCTTGAAACCAGCCATGGTGGGAATATTTGCACCATGGATGTCACCCAACTTTATGAATCAGGGCTTCATTTATTGTTTTACTGTTGCCTGCAGTGGTGGGGATAATGATTAAAAAAAATAGAGATTAAATTTAAAAGTGTGTCATGTCTATAACTGCTACATTGTAAATAGCACAGGCATTTGAGGAAAATTTTCCCCAGTATTCAAAAATCATTATCCAATCAAACAACCAGGAAGTCACTTGCATTTTCGATGAACAAGTGAAGTCGACATATGCCTTCTGTTTTCTAAGTTCTGACATATGTTTTTTATATTTTCATCTTACTCTTTGATGTAAATGAAAATATCAATGTTCATATGTGAACAACTTACACTTGTCAGTTGCAACTGTAAGTGGACCAAAGACACAAAGTTTGGCAAATATCAGTGGCAGCATTCTGTGAGAACCAATTACCCATGTAGAATTCACGACAAAGGCTACTGTATATTTTACTGTTACTTTTAAATTATGGGCTACACATCCTTTCTATCAGTAAAAGGCATGAGAAACCTGTATATATGTGTGTGGATACACTGTTTTTGAGCTGGTGGTTAAACCTGCAGACATGCTATTGCTTGTAGGCCACTGCAAGGATTGTTCAATATAAGAATGTATACTGCATTATTTACCTAGAAATAGTACATGTATGCTTTTATTTGTTCTTTTGTAGTATAGTTTACAATATATTTTTTAAAAAACCTAAAAAGTAAACAACTTAATTAGTCCTCTAACTATTAAGAAAACTGAATCACAGATGAAAATTATCCCACGAAGAAAACAATAGGCTCACACGGTTTTTAAAAGTAAATTCTGCTAAATATTCAATACCAATTTAAGGCTCACAAACTTTCAAGAACTTAAAAACTCCAGGGCACCTGGGTGGCTCAGGTAGTTAAGCATCTGCTTTCAGTTCAGGTCATGATCTCTGGCTCCTGGGATGGGATCCTCAGATCGAGCCCCAGGTTGGGCTCCCTATTCAGCGGGGAGTCTGCTTCTCCCTCTCCCTCTGCCTGCTGCTCCCCCTGCTTGTGCTCTGTCTCTCTCTCTCTCTCTCTCTCTCTCTCTCGAATGAATAAATAAAAAAAAAAATCTTAAAAAAAAAGAATGTAAAAACTTCAACTCACTTTCTGAGGCTAGTGTAACCTTAATACCAGAATTACAAGTATGAGAAAGGAAAATTGTAGGCTAATCTCACTCATAAATATAGATTTTTTTAAGTCAGTAAAAGTAATACATAAATTTAAAAAAGTTAATACATCACAATTAGTTGGGCCTAATCAAGGAATATAAGGCGGTTCAACATTAGAAAACCTATTAATATAATTCATCATATGAACCAATCAAAATAAATTATATGAACTATTTTAAAAACCACAGGAAAGACATTTGATAAAACTAAACGTTCCATGTAAAATACATTTTCTCTGAAACCAATACTACACTACATGTTAACTAACTTGAATTTAAATTAAAAAAATAAAAAATACACTTTATTAATAGATTATTGATGGAAATGTAAGTTCATAAAGCACAGAGCAAACAAAATTAAGAAATATCACACTAAATGATGAAACATGAAACACGTTCCTTTTAAATTTAGAGACAAGCCAAATGGTATCACCAGTTCCATTTCAGATAATTCTGAACTTGCTAATGCAGTTGATTCAAGAAAAACAATCATTAAAGGTATACATTTGGGAAATAAAACTGTCATTATTTGCAGAAGATCAGTATTCAAAAGCCAACTGTATTTCTATACACCAGCGAGGAACAGCTGTTTGCAAAAATAACAAAAAATACAAAATACTGAAGGAACATCCAGCAAGATAGAGTCAACATTTTGAAATAAATTATTATTAAGGATAAATATTGATTACATGGTATATAATATTCTTAATGTGAAGCCAAGCATCTAATAACACTAACAAGTATTTTCCATCACCATTATTATTACTATGAAGTAAAAGTAAACTTTCTGAGAAACATGAACGAAGATATATAAGATACAGATGAATAGGAAGACTCGAAATCATAAAGATAATTCTCTCCAAATTGATATCAAAGTCATTCTAACCAAAATCCTAATTTGTTTTCCTTTTTGGTGGACCTTATGAGTTACTAAAGACAAAGCAGGTCTTCAAAAGCTCAATCATACTAAACATATTCTATGACTCTAGAGCAATTATGTAGGAAATAAGCCCCCAAAAGAGACTAGAAAACACTTGTGTGTTTGACAATTTTAATGCATATTTTAAAATGCCACGCTTGCCTTAAGCTAGCAAAAAGTTCCTTCTGGTTCTAAACAGCTATTACTGGTGCACAATGGGCAAATCTGATGGCACCTCGGTTCCCATGCTGCCTCCATTCCTCACTTGTTACTTGCCTTTGAGCCCTAGTATTTTGGGGTTTGAATCAACATCAAATAAATCAGAAAGTTACCCAGTACAATAAGAAACATATTGCATTCCATCTCAGTCTGACGTGCTCCCCCCACCAAACACCCCGATTCCATTTTGGGACATAACTTGTTTTTCTCAAATAGACATCTCCTTTGACAAGATGGGAAGGAAAGCAGATCTGGGATTGATTTGTGGTTTTGTTCTGATCAAGGTGGACTTGATGGATCTGGTTCAATTTGGAATTTTTGTGTCTAAACACAAACCAGACCAACAAGTGGCTTACCAAAGTAACACTTTTGCCTTGAGGGAGAACCCATGTTTGTGTTTGCCATTTGGGGGCTAGCTCTAAAGAGACACGCTTCTTTAACAGTTCTAGGTACGAAGCTGAGTGTATTCTAAACCTATTGGTTAGCTTATAGGTTTTAAAAATTTCCCTGTAAATGGCATCTGCTCTACGGAAGCAGCTTGTGTATTTGCTCAGTAGGATTTGTGTCTTCCATCCCTGTTGGGACTCACAACTAAAGTTTATTTATCTTAACAGTTGTATGCTTTTCCATAATATGAATACACCACAGCTTGTGAATCGTTTTACTGCTGTCTGCAGTTTTGTTGCTCTCAAGAACAACGCTAGAGTGAATGTTTTGTTCATGTCTTCTGATGCACATGAGCAAAAGGTAAGAACAGCAGGAATCTGTGATCTTTTGTTTTTTTTTTTTTAAAGATTTATTTATTTATTTGAGAGAGACAGAGAGATAGAGCATGTACAAGCAGGGGGAGGGCTGAGGAGAGGGAGAGAGAGACTCCCTGCTGAACTGAGCACAGAGCCTGATACGGGGTTCGATCCAAGGACCCTGAGATCATGACCTGAGCAGAAACCAAGAGTCGCTGCTCAACCAGCTGAGCCACCCAGGTGCCCCAGGAATCTGTGTCCTTTTTGCCCGGAGCTACTCCCAACATCCCTGCCAACCCTAACCTGAGAACTGCAGCAGAAACCAGTTTTGCTGCTAGAGGTGGGAGGCTCAATTTGGGATAGGAGCCAAGGGCAAAACCCCCTGGTTTCTACAATGTAAAGTGGTGGGTTTAGTTTAGAAAAAATGGGGGAAAACTCGGAGCTTTGCAAGTCTGAGGTTACAGTCCAAGTTTGGGTAACTGGGACATGAACAGCATTTCATGGAAAAATCCTAGCAACTGGAGAGCCATGGGAGGTCCGAGATAGCTCTCCAAGAGTCTCTGGCCAGCTGAGGAGCCATGCATGCGTGGAGGAGACCTTCAGAAAGTTTTCCTACACTAGCTTGATTGTTTTGAAAATGATATTAAAAAGCAGTTGTCCTCATATTCTTGGATTTCAAGGACATGTTTTAAATTTTAATTATTAAATATAAATTCTGTATTTTAGAAGCTTTTTAAAATATCAGAGACAAAGTTTTCTAAGGTTTTGTATCATTTCATGGAAGGGTGAAGTTATTAACTTCATTGTTATCTACTATTGATTATGTATTTAAAATTTTCTAATTAATCACGAAAATGAAAGGAATAAAGGGTAAATATTTCAAACCATCAAGGAAATGAATTGGAACGGAAAAAAGAAACAACTCAAGCAGTAAAAATGAGGGCAAGATAAGTGGTAAAATGGAAATAGATTAAGAAGTTTCCTTTAATTTTAATAATTTTTATCATGAATAGATACTGAATTTTCTTGAATGTTCTTTCTGTATCTTTTGAGATCTTAGGTTTTTATCCTTTGATCCTTAATATGGTAAATTGCATTAACAGAATTTTTGAATGTAGAATCAAATTTGCATTTCTGGCATAAACCCAATGTGGTGGTCAATTCAGTCTGCAAACCCAGAACTCCAGCAAAGGTAAGCAGATGCCCTCCAGAGAGAGTCTAGCTCCAAAGTTTCCTTATCTCTCTGAATTTCTGTTTGATTTTTATTTGGACAAGTTCTGAGGATATCAGCTTTTCTTTCTTTCTTTCCCCCTCTCTCTCTTTCTTTCTTTTCTTTTTTCTTGAAAGCAACATACTTTTTAATATTGGTTATAAGCAAGGAGACAGGGAGATAGTTCTAGAAGCACTATCTCTGTCAATTTCTTGTTAGCAATATCTGGCCCCACATTTTTAGTTGTTTTTACCATGAGATATTTCTTTAAGTTTATCTAGTTCACCATTGCACTGGAAATAGAAACCAAACATGCAATGTTATAAATAAAATAAATTTGGCAGTATTCGCTCTACTCAAAATGTGTGTACTCTACACAACTACCCCTTGGAAATTATATAGTCAAAATGATCTGTGGTTTTAATTTGCTAAAGCCAGGCTGCCTGTGTTCAAATCTTGGTTCTACCTTTTCCAACAATAAGACTCAGATATTATTCCTCAATTCCAGAAATGTACATTGAGGACTTTATACACATCTAAAGTTTACTGTCCCCATGCACCAAAATACTCAAAAGGGCACCGTGCCAGAAAGTTTATTAGGAAGGGAGCAGTTTTTGTCCCTAAGCCAATTCTGACAGCTTTCCTTCACTGGTTTATGACAAATAGGTTCCAGGTGATAGGTTGATGTTTTAAGTTTATTGGTGTTTATTTTAGTTAGAACTTTGTTGGAAGAGAGTGTGTTTTGGTCAATTGGATCTTTGGGTTCATTGAAGATGAATACTTCAACTCATTTTTTTTTTCAAACTAATTTTAAAGGGGTAGGAGGTGCAGTGTTTTTTTCCCACGTTGGGTAAAGAATCAGAACAGTTTTGACTCCAGTGCTTAGGAGCTGTGTAATCCTTAATTTCCATGTGTATAAAATGAGGGTGATCATTTCTAGTTAGGAAGGTTGTTGCAGGAGGAAATTGGACGTAAAATGCCTTGGACACAGGAGGGATTTCAGAAGTCTTGCTTCCCTCCTCTCTTCCTTCCATCACTGAAAATATATCTATTTGTTTTCCTTTCTGAATAAATACATTCAAAGTGGAGTTTAAGTATTCATTTATTCATTCATTCAAAACTATCCTCAGTAAATAATTTTAAAGGACCTACACTATGCCAGGGACAGGCTCGTTCTGAGAAAATGATGACAATAAGATAGATATTGTTTCTGTTTTCAAAGAGCTTATAGGTTAGGGATTTATATCTTACAGTGCTTCAGGGTCAATATTGTGAGCATAATTTGTCTCTAGAGAAGGGTAATTCCAGTCATTTGAAGTCTCCAGTTAGACGGGCTTGATAATATTTCAGTACGGCCACCTGGGTCTTATGTTGTGTTATGTTCTTTATGGAGTGACAATAATGTATTACAAAGACCCTCTGGAATGGCCAGGACTAGCTACATAATTGGACGGCCCCATGCAAAATAAAAATGAGGCCCCTGACTCAAAATTTTTAAGAATTTTGAGATGATGACAGTAGAGGATTTAATTAAGCAGAAGGCCATTCTGAGTGTGGGGGGCCCGCACGATTACAGGACCTGGCCCTCATCATGGCTGTACAGAGCCACCAGAGCCTGGGAAACCATTTCTTTTCAACTAAGATCAGACTTATGGGAAAATGTGAGCTACAGAGTCAGATGAAGACATTAGAATGGTATTTCTTTTATTTCTAATAGCAGAGGTGGAGGAAATAATATGACACCATTAAGCAGTTATTTCATTGAACAAATATTTACTGAGAGCCTCTTATATGCACAGCGCTGTGCTAGGAGCTGAGGATATACTGGAAAACACAACAGACCATGTCCTAACTTTTGTGGACCATACACTACCCATGTGGAAAACAGATGATAAATTAAAGAAGGAATAAGTAAATATCATTGATTATAGACTAGTGACAACACATTGAAGCAACTAAACTGGGCCCTCATCGGGAAAGACAGGACAGAGGATGTTACCTCTAGTGGTCAAGGAGGGCCTCCTTGTGGGGCTACCTCCCATAAGGCTTTCAAGCACTGCATTTGGAGAGAAAGAATGAATTCTAGTTCCTTCACTTACTAGTTATGGGATTTGGGGCAAAGTCACATAACTGTCTTCTGCCTTGGTTTCCTTATCTATAAAATGAGAACAACAATAGTATATACCTTATAAGGTCCATGTGAAAATTAAATTAAGTGAGTTAATTAAGTGCTGTTTTTCAAGTTAAAAATAAACAACAGACTTTCCAGCCAAGGAGGAAGTGGCCTTGCAGAGAATTCTGAAGAGAATCCCTGGCTGAAGAAATAATCATTGCAAAGGCTCTGGGGTATTTCAAGAACCTGCCAGAGGCTATCGTACAGGCAGTAGATAGAGCAGAGGAGAGACACAGGGCTATGCAAGGGAGCGTGAGGGGAGGCAGGGGCCAGATTTGCACTTAGAAAGCTAATCCTGCACAAAAGATAATAACTATACTAATTCACATACCTTGTAAACCAAATCATTAATATATACATTTGATAAGTTTTGAATCAGAAAACTTATCAGAAATAGCTAAAGCTAGCTTCCCATTTGTTTCCTTTAATGGGTGATTGCAAATGATTTTTCCAACGCATGAGTGGAAAGGTCACCAAAAGAAATAGCTTAGTAACATTGAAAAAAACACACCCAAGCCTCTGACACTAAGTGTTACATTCCTAACGCAACACAAAAGCCACTTGCAAAGGCTCCAAAGCACTTCTAGAAATGAACAGGAGGTTACTCTGCCATGTAAAGTTTTGTCACCATTTTATCGTCCCTTCCTTCGCATTCAGGTCACTGCCACCCACTGACACATACTTCTGCAGCCCATGTAACATAACCAGAGCAAAATCTCTTTAACAGATAAACCAACTTTGTCATGAATAATCAAAAGGTAGCCAGAGGCTTGTGTATTTCATCAAAGAAGAAATCAAGAGGGGGGGGAGCCAAAACCCCAGAGGAAGAGTTAAGACAGAAAGAGATGGCAGTAAGGCTTCATAAACAACTCTACCTTGGGCAGCTAACTCTTTCCACCTCTCTTTGTTTTGCTGGATGATGTCCACCAGGTTGTTTTTGAAGCTCTGTAAGTCCACGCTTGTAAGGGAGTAGTCTGGGGAGTAGGTTCCATCGTTCATGGTGCCTTTCATATTTGATCGCCTAAACAAATCAACACAGTGAACACAATAAAGGTGCTGAAGTTAACAGTCACAACCAAAAAAAAAAAAATAAATAAAATGCCCAGATAACACCACGGTCAAGATATGAAACGAGGGAGCAAAGCCTGAAACACTTTACAAAACCAACTGCAGACACACAAAGGCAGGTGCTCAGGCCCAGTTTGGAGAATGTGTCAGGGCTGCTCACATCCCTCCTTTTCTTCTCTCATGGCGAGGGCCAGGACTCTGGCTGGAAGTCGGTCAAGGACTCCCAGAGCAGCGGGATGGAGCACTCTTGCATCATGGGGTGGCTAGGCGTGATTCGAAGAGTGGAAACTTGAGGTGAGCTGACCTAGCGGTGAGTCCACTAGTGAACATCACTAAAGGGGCACCACAATTCTGGAACCCTAAGGGAGTCTAACCTGAATCTTTCTCAGGTAGAACATTTCCTCGGTGTCCTCACTGGGGCAACATGTAAGGAGCCTGTTGGTGTGCCGTTAGCAAAAGTTGTGTGTTCGGATGGACAAGAATTTAGCGTGATTAGTTTACAACTGGAAGCTTTAAAAATATGCCTTAACAAATTTATTGATGAAAAATGTTCAGCTTGAAATACTGTAAATGATTGTATATATAATGGATGTTCCTGTTACATGTTATACACATCTATTGTACCCACATCAGCTACAAGCCTTCTTTTGGCAGAGACATCTCCCCAGATGTACAAGTGGGTTGTAATTGGTTTGTTTGTAAGCAAACTGACACAACTAGATACGTTAATATCCAAGCCTTAATATATACATTTGCATGAAAATTCAGATATTTTCATTCTCCTGAGTATTAAATACTCTTGTGTTACACTCATTAGTTAGGAGTTATAAATTTTGCAGCAGACATCAAGTGAATTTCAAAGGCTGATGCAATATCAAATATAGCCACTAGGTGGCAATACTACCTAATAATTCTTTTACGAATGTCCTGCCCTGCTGTAAGAAATAAGATAATTATAAGTAAAAGGCTATTAAACAGCACAAAGATAAAAAGGATGCAAAGAAGGAGAAAATATCAAACCTGCTTGCCCCATAGGAAGAAGTTTCTGCTTTTGAGGCTTCCTCTATAAGAGGAGTAATAATTTTCTCTGTTGAGTCTGTCAGAAGAGAAAATGTTGGCTCTACTATAAAATCAATGAAACCTACAAAAACACAAAAAATTTTTAAAAAAGATAAATTGAAATATTACAATTTATTGAATTCTAAAATCTATAATAATGAAAAGTCTGACGCACCTGACAGTAATTAACAGCTACAACACTGGTTCAGTTTACCCCTTGCAATTATTTTTAATCCATTAACATAAATCTTTATAGAGATAGTTTAATAGCTCGATAGTTCTATAAAGTAATCTCCCAAGTAGTGGAAGTGATACAATTCTAAACCTGATAACTCGTGTATATTGGCTTTCCTATTTAGTATTCAGTTTTATACTCTAGTTCACAATAAATTCAAATCTAACCAGAGTGAATATAATTTCCTCTCTCAGTGAGAGGGATCATTACTTTTCTGAAAGGTCTCCACTTGCTTGTTGAATTTATTACTCATCAACAAAAAATAATATCTAAGCTCCAAAGAAACAAAATAATTGAGGTTTCTTTCTCAGGCCACGGGAAGGCAACTGCTTTTTCCCTCTTATTTTATCAGTCAGAGCTTTCTGCCAGTGTGTTAATATTTCAAATTGCGGTTTCTTATTCTCTGGATGTAAAGTGTTAGTTCACAGCATGTGGGTGTGTTCTGTCAAATCAGTGAAGAGAACAGTAACATCTCTGGGAGAGAGCATTATTCCCACCACCTTGAGATGTCAGGATGAATAAAGACTTTAAAGTGACGCACAGAGAGAAGGGGGCACTGTCCTAGGGAGCCCATCCCCCCCGGTGTTTAGGTGGAGGAGGAGACACGTACTGTACACTCTGTACACACTTCAACACTGCGCGTCCCTGGAGAGGTGTGCCACTGGAAATCAAGTGCTTGTGGCCTCACACACACCTGGGAGCTATGGATGACCATCTGAATGTAAGAGAAAACTGGAGGGAGGCTTTTAAAGTGATACTGTGCCCAGAAATATCCACATTTGAAGAATATCCCATCCATCGGATACAAATAACTCACATTTCAAGTAATTGAATTAGTAATATTATACATTAGGGTTTTTTTTTTCTTTTTTTCTTTTAAGAGAGGGAGACAGGGTGGGGGAGTGGCAGAGGGAGAGAGAGAATCCCAAGCAGGCTCCACATCCGGCCACAAAGGGCTTGATCTCACAACCCTGAGATCAGGACCCCAGCTGAAATCAAGAGCCAGACTGAGCCACCCAGGTGCCCCTAAGGTGCATTTTTAATTCAAGAAAAGTTCAATACTTTTGTGTTTCAAATGATGCCTTCAGTTCAAAGCAACGTTAATTGGCCACCAGTGTGCTATTTCCAGGTCTGTCTGGTTTTAAATGGCTGGGATATGGAGACTCACAAATGACCCCTCACCTCCACTAACGGTAACTATATTATAGCAACAAGCCTCAGAAACCTCCCTTCTTTCCAGCTTGCCTGAGGAGGTTCTTAACCTGCCATACGCACACCTGCTAGACAATGGTAGGCACATGTGTTATGGTAGCTAGAAAATAGCTTTCGGAACTTGGATGGGAAGGGGCAAAGGTCAGAGCAAGAAGCTTTCTGACAGTTGGCCGCTGATTTGCAGGACTTGGTATGGAAGCAGCTAGAGAGGTTCGGTGGCAATCCTTATGTTTATTAATCTTACAGTTCAGTAATGAAGATGCTGGCTCTGGGAATAACTATTACAAATATTTGGACCATGCAGCATAGCAACATAGTTTTAAGAATGGGCTGAACTTGCTGGCTCATCTACTTATATCAAAAGAATTTTTTTCTGAAGGAATATAAGCTACTAAATTAAATATATATTGCAAACTTAGTGATAACACAGATATATTATATTTTCATTGAATTGTCCTACATACAAAGGATTAAATTACAGATTACAGTCATCAGCAACAAAACACAAAAAATATTGTCTCTTACGCAAGAAGAAAGTCCATTATTTATAAAAGGGTTACAAGTCAAATAACAATTACATTTACTAATACTGCTTGATTGAATTCATTTTGTGAGAATTTTTCAAAATTCTTATCATTTAACACCATATAGATTAGTCTAAAGATCAAATTTATTATGAATATGAAGGGAGATTTCCATGGATGTTGGCCCTTTGAACAGCATGGTTTATCTATTTGAAAACTGGCACGCCCACACCCACCCTCCATAACCACCGTTCCTGAGTAGTACCTATTTGTGACTGGGCCACCATCGTTGACTTCCGATCACAGAGTGGGGAAAAGGGAAGTCCTAATTCTGCTTCTTTATCTCCCTGTGGAAAGGAAAGCTCATTAGTACAGACTTGGGTTGGAGATGCTTAGATAATGAGCAGTCTCGATACAAACTCTAAAGAAAGCCGCATCTTTATTTTCTTAATCGGCACTGTGTTTTTATTTATTTAATTTTTATAAAACCAAAGATATAGTCCAAGTGGAGGTAATTTTACTCAGTCTCCTTTCGAGGACATATATGTTGCTGAAGAAAAAAAAAAGAGCATTTCCACGTGGAGACTCTGCTTTGGTATTACAACCCCTTGACTGTAAAGAGACAAACCTTTGCTCTTTGGAATTTTCTGCAGCTGCCATAAAATAGTCATCTCGGTGTGTTATTTGGCATTTAATTAACAATCAAGCTCGTGGATTTTTATGCTCTTTTTTTCCCCCAGATCTTCAGTATCAATACTTCATGATTGTACTGCTTTTTGAAATTAAACGTATATAAACATTTTGATACATCTTTTCACTTATTAACCAATTTTAATTGAATCTCCCATAGCAAATAATGAAGAATATCTTCAACATTCTTACATTCCATGTGCATCATTTTATTTTAATGTATTCTCAGAAAATTGGAATGTCAATGATTTTTATTATTTGATCTTATCTATAGTAGGTTAATTAAGCACATATGTTAAAGCATTCCATTTATGTTTGGGTTCCACATCACAAGAACTAATTCCGTTTTCATCTCCTAAAATGAAGGTGGCTGCTCTGGGCAAAATGTTCTCTTCACAAGGTTTATCAAACACCAAACATCGGTTCTTTCCTGTGCATTCAAGGGGATGCGCTTACAAAAGAAAGAAAAGCTACTTTACTTGCTTCTCTTCGCTTCCATTTTCTGGCTATTTGAAAGGATGCCTTGGACTCTATTTTCTCCTAAGCTATCGCTTGTATATCTTCATGGACTACACTGGCCTTGTGTAAGGCCACAACTTACGACACATGGTCAGGTTCTGAGATCAGAAGACAGAAGGGAGGGGCCTTCACTTTTGCTTTGTTGCGGAGCCCATGTAACCATGGTAACGATGGAGTGCCTGTCTGAGGAATTCTGAGTTTCCCCTCACTCCGCATTCTTGAACACCTTTTCTCATGATCTTTACAACAACATGTTGTATGTCAATATGTTTTATGGGCTTTACAATTTTTCATTGACAATGCTGTCTGACGCACTTCCTCTAAACCATGCCTCTGATTATAAGGAGCAGAAAGTTTGAAATCAGAATTGTTTGGGGGAAAATCTAGATATGGTCACCAGAGAAGTAGGCAAAGTAGCTGCAAACAGGTATATTTTACTATGTCATGACTTAGAGAAAATAGGGAGTAGAATTTCCGTGCTCCTTCCTTAGAGGATAACGACACCCATTCATTTGGTATTAACATTCACGTCCAGAACAAGGACTTATTCGTGCCATCAGCCTTGGAGCTGTAAGATACATGTGTGAATCCCTGCTGTTCGACTGTTTCTCTCTGTTACTTCTGACGTATCACAACCTTTGCTGAAATGAATTCTCTTCATATGTTACCTCACTTGCTAATTGGGGTTAACTCATACTAGGAATAAAGATATCCTAGTATCTACCTAGTAGGATTATCCTGAGGTTATCTAAGGTAATTCACAGGAAGCCTAATATTTGGTAAACAGTCATTAAATGTTAGTGGGTAAGAACCCCACTTCCTATAGGTGAAGAGGATTGAGAGCACACTATCCACGACGAGCACTGAGTCATGTACAGAAGTGTTGAATCGCTCTATTGCACACCTGAAGCTAATATAACATTGTATGTTAACTCTACTGGGATGAAAATTTAAAAAAAGAACCATCCTTCATTATAGCAAAGATACAAAGCTGTGAGGTGTTATGATGTCTAATGCATATCTTGGATGGTGTTAAACCACAGGAAAAAGGATTTGTGCTTAATTGAGCATGTGGTGGAGAGGCATTGCCCCCCCNGCCCCCCCCCCCCCCCCCCCCCCCGTTTTCTAGCACGGAATTGGTCTGACAGGATTCTACTTTGGAAAGATTGATTTGTCAGCAGTTTGGGGGATGACGAGAAGTGAACTGAAGATGACTCTTGGCCTTCACAACTGAATGAGAAGGAGTCTTTAGTGCTACTAATAAAAATAAGACAATATGAATGAGGGCTGGATTTGAAGACTATTATGGATTTGATTTTTAGAATATTGAGAATAAGGTACAAGAATAATATCATTGTTTATGTTAAAATATAAATAATAATATTGTTATTGTTAAAATAGAGATAAAGCTCCTCATGGACTTCATGGGAAATATGATATTGGAGATACTTATCTGATCTATGTGGATACGACTGATTGGTTTTATTGATCAGGGGCTGCTGTCTGGCATTTTAATAGCTATATTTTTCTACTATATAACAGAAGTTCTTTGTTTGATCTAAAAGTGATCATTTGGGCTGGAGGAAGACATTGTGATGATTTACCTTCCAGGAGCTAAATTTTATAGAATGCTAGATGGCAACATTTTCATACAGGACTTAGGCATTTGACAGATATATGTAGGGTCCACCTTCTCATATTTGGAGTGAGAAATTTTATATTCTATTTGCTTCTTGTATTCCATAATGGAATCAGGATATTAAATTTCCACTGCTAAAGCACATTAATTATTTTATTTATTTGTAACTACTTAAAGTGTTATTCTTTAGGGTGAATTAAGGCCATGAGTGCAAGATTAGTAGGGAGCCCTATAGCCAGACTCTGAGGACACCATAAACAAAATAGGACAAGGGGGGGGGGCACTACTAAAAGAGAGGGAAAGGTATGTAAAAAGAAAGTTGGATTCCCTGAGTATAAATTTGACAAACTGTAATTTTCCCTATCATATCCTTGAATAGGGAACATTTACTTTCCATCAAGATGAAATCAGGGGTCAAGGCAACAGACATTGTAAAAGTCAACTAGTTGTTCTTGGAGGATGTACTTTCATTTGAGGGCCCTGCCTTCAGGAGGCCAAAAATGTACTTTCAATCACAGAAGCCACACCACCACCAAACATACAGGAAGCTCCTAACCACAGACCCGGGGGCTACTGTAAGGCCAAGGGTAAATTCGAGGAGCCACTAATTTAACTGAGTAGAAGGGGAAGAAGCAATGTATTTATATGTGCACATACACGCACACCTCCCAAGGGCTAAAATATGGGATATGACAACAAGAGTACTGCGAGATTCATTTAGTTAATTGAATGCATGGAAACATTTTAGCTGTTGGCATCAATGTCATATGTTAGCATAAGTCTCATAAAGGTAAACTTGCTTTCCTTTAAACATAGTTGTTGGTAGTACAAACCCACTTGTTTTGGCCTTCACTTGTTCTGTTATGTATCTTTCTGAAGGGGATTTGAAAGTCACTTTTAAAAATCCAGAGACTGAGAAATATAAGATTCCATTGTTAAAAGCTCAGGTCCTAAATCAACTTATTATGATCTGAAAGGAATTTCATAGTTGAAGAGAAGAGGGACTGCTAGCAGGGACAATTTGATTTTATAATAGTCCATATTAACATATATGCTTTACTATCTTATGTTAAGGTCATTCAAGCAAAGACCGTCATTTCTGAACATTTTGGGATGATACAAATGCCTACCATTGCCCATCAAGAATCTTGTCAAAAAAAAAAAAAGAACCTGACACTTTCTTACTCTAACACAATCTGAAAAATGCAGATCATAGAAACATTCCAAATATCAGGATGCTATACCTATTCCAAGACTTGACCTTTTGTGTTGTGTGCATTTTAATCTCTATTTAGATATCTGAGTCACTGTTTCTCAGGCATTGAGAAGGACAGAGTTGCTAAATAGCCTTATGGAGCAGTTTCCCTCTACCTTGGATTTCAGATGTCAAAAATCACTGCGTGCTGGGAGCTTCATTATCAGTCACCTTTCTAGAAAAGTCAAGAAGATAGTGAACTTCAAAAACGTCTGGCCTCAATTTCATTAAATTCATTACTCTCATGGCTCTGTAAGGTATTCTTTGTCTGGTTTGAAATCAATAAAAGACAGGGATAATACAAGTCATGATACTATTTGAATATCTAGCAGTAATTTTGAAGAGTCTCCGGAATTTTTTAGAGACTTTTCTTAACACTGGTTTTTTAGAGTTCAAGTCATGGATGAAGCACCTTTATTCTGATATATTCTTTTCTAAATCAAGGAAAAATGTACGTATAAATCTTAAAAGCATAAATTATGAATGCATTTGTGTATTTAACACTGAATTAATATAGAAAACATTTCCATTACCTCCAGAAATTCCCTTAACTTTTTCCAGTGACTTTCACCTCCTACAGGCACCCATTGTTCAGATTTCAATCATCAGAGATTAATTTTGCCAGTTTTGAACTTCATATAAATGAAATCATCTAGTATGTATTTTTTGAGATTTATCATTGTTTGTATTATTAGTCCATTTTTTAATTGTTGCATGGTATTCCATTGTATGACTACACCATGATTTATTTATTCATTTCTATTTTTGATGTAAATTTGGACTGTTTCTTATATTAGGCTCTCATGAGCAATATTCTTATGACTACTCCACATTTGGTGAGTATAAGCACCCATTTTTCTGAGTTATATACCTATGGGTGGACATGCTGGGTCATAGGGGATATTAAGGTTCACTTTAGTGAATGTTAACCAGTAGTTTTCAGATGGGTTGTAATGATTTATACTTCTACCGGCAATGCCTCGACTTCCAACTGGAGTCCAGTTGCTCCACATCCTCAATTACACTTAATATTTTCAGTCCTTTCCATTTTAGCTATTATGGTGAGGACGTAGAGGCATCTCATTGTGCTTTAATGTGCAATTCTTCAATAAGCAATAATAATGAGAGTACTTGTATGTATTTATCACCCATTTATGTATTTTCTTTTATGAGATGTCTGATCAAATTAGACTGATTTTTTTAAATTACTGATTTGTAGAAGTTCTTCATGCAATCTGTGAACAGCCCTTGGACAAATATTTGTAGTACAAATATTTTCTCTCACTCTATGGCTTGTCTTAATGGTGTTTTTGGAAGAGAAGAAGCTTTAAAATTTGCTCTTCTCCACTTGACCAATTTTTTTTTTCTTTTTTTAGGCAGTGCTTTTTGTGTCTTCTCCAAGAAATATTTGGCTACCCCCAAGATTAGAGAGATATTCTCCTAAGTTTTCCTCTAGAAACTTTAGAGTCGGGTTTTATATTAAGGCTGGTGTCAATCTTGAATCAATATTTATATGAGGGACAAGATTCCTTTCCCGCCATATATTTAATAAGTATCATTCCATTGCTATTTACAAACTTTCCTTTCTCCATTTAACTGTTTCATTGCTTTGTAGAAAATCAAATGACCATGTAAGTATGGGATTACTATTTTATTTTATTAATCTATTTGCCTATCTTCATGTTAATAACACACTACTTTGACAACTCTAGCTTTCTACTAAGTCATGTGAAAAGGAGGTGTAAATTCTCCAACTTTCTCAGTCTTTTTCAAAATTGTTTTGGCCATTTTTAGATTCTTACATCTCCATGTTGATTTTAGGATCAGCTTTCTTTCAACTACTATAAAAAAGTCTGTTACAATTTTTGATGAAGCTTATGTTCAGTATATTAAACAATTTGGGAAGAATTGACATCTTAACATGTTAATCCATTAATGTGGTAAACCTTTCAATCTACATAGATGGGTCTTTAAAAATCTTCTATCAACGATATCCTGCGCTTTTCAGTATTTAGGTTTTATATGCATTTAATTAAATATATTCCCAAATATTTTTTTTTATTTTTATGCTATTATAAATCATATTGTATTGAAATTTTTATTTCCAAGTTGTTTGTTGCCAGCATACAAAACTGCAATTCATCCTACAACTCTGTTAAACTTATTTATCAGTTCTAGCAGCTTTTTAGAGATTCCTTAAAATTTTCTATGTAAAAGCTCATGTTTCAGCAAATAAAGACAGTTCTTTTTATTTCTATCCAATCTATACTTTTTTTCTTCTATTTATTGTAATGGCTAGAGCTTCAAATGCCATGTTGAAAGGAAGTGGTAAGAGAAGATATCTTGAACTTAGCATGAAAGTGTTCAATATTTCACCAGGAAGTATTATGAAAGCTATAGACACTTTTTACCATGTTGAGAGAGTTCCCCTATTTCTAGTTCTCAGAAAGTTTTTGTAATTAGTGTCTTTTGAATTTTGTCAAATTCCTTTTCTGCATCTATTGACATGACAGCAGGATTCTTTTTTTCTCTTAGTACAGTAAATTACTTTAAATGATTTTTTAATATTAAATCCACTCAGGTCATAATATGTACTCTTTTACTATATCATTGGATTGGATTTGCTAACATTTAAAGGAGTTCTCCACCTAGGTTCATGACAGATATGGGTGTGTAATTTTCTTTACTTGCAAAAACTTTGTCAGGCTTTGTCAGGGTTATACTGATAATTTTCCCTCTCACTCTGTGTTAAAACTGGAATTATTCCTTTCTGAAAAGCTTGAGAGAACTCACCATCTCTCAACTGAATTAAGAACTGAATGAGAATTAAGAATTGAAACCATCTAAGCCTGAATTTCTTTTCATGGAAAGAGTTTAAATTAACTAAATTATTTTAAATAGTTTTAAATAATAATATTTTAAATTAATTAAAATAAACATTTAAATTCAACATTTAAAAATAGATATATGAATATACAATTTATATTTTTTTCTTGTGTTTGTTTTGGTAATTTATCTTTCAAAGAATTTGATGATTTCTTTTTTTTAATAATAATATTTTTTTATGTTAGTCACCATACAGTACATCCCTGGCATTTGATGTAAAGTTCCATGATTCATTAGTTGCGAATAACACCCAGTGCACCATGCAATACGTGCCCTCCTTACTACCCATCACCAGTCTATCCCATTCCCCCACCCCCCTCCCCTCTGAAGCCCTCAGTTTGTTTCTCAGAGTCCATAGTCTCTCATGCTTCATTCCCCCTTCTGATTACCCCCTTTCTTTATCCCTTTCTTCTCCTACCAATCTTCCTAGTTCTTATGTTCCATAGATGAGAGAAACCATATGATAATTGTCTTTCTCTGCTTGACTTATTTCACTTAGCATTATCTCCTCCAGTGCCGTCCATGTTGCAGCAAATGTTGAGAAATCGTTCTTTCTGATAGCTGAGTAATATTCCATTGTATATATGGACCACAGCTTCTTAATCCAGTCATCTGTTGAAGGGCATCTCGGCTCCTTCCATGATTTGGCTATTGTGGACAATGCAGCTATGAACATTGGGGTGCATATGGCCCTTCTCTTTACTACGTCTGTATCTTTGGGGTAAACACCCAGTAGTGCAATGGCTGGGTCATAGGGTAGTTCAATTTTTAACTTTTTAAGGGACCTCCACACTGTTTTCCAGAGTGGCTGTACCAACTTGCATTCCCACCAACAATGTAGGAGGGATCCCCTTTCTCCACATCCTCTCCAACAATTGTTGTTTCTTGCCTTGTCTATCTTTGCCATTCTAACTGGCGTAAGGTGGTATCTCAGTGTGGTTTTGATTTGAATTTCCCTGATGGCTAATGATTTTGAACATTTTTTCATGTGTCTGTTAGCCATTTGTATGTCTTCATTGGAAAAGTGTCTGTTCATATCTTCTGCCCATTTTATGATTTGTTTATTTGTTTCTCGTGTATTGAGTTTGAGAAGTTCTTTGTAGATCTTGGATACCAGTCCTTTATCTGTGGTGTCCTTTGCAAATATATTCTCCCATTCCGTGGGCTGTCTCTTAGTTTTTTTGACTGTTTCCTTGGCTGTGCAGAAGCTCTTTATCCTGATAAAGTCCCATAAGTTCATTTTATCTTTTATTTCTCTTGCCTTTGGCGATGTGTCGTGAAAAAGGTTGCTCTGGCCGATGTCATAGAAGTTGTTGCCTATGTTCTCCTCTAGAATTTTGATGGATTCCTGTCTCACATTGAGGTCTTTCATCCATTTGGAGTTTATTTTTGTGTATGGTGTGAGAGAGTGGTCAAGTTTCATTCTTTTGCATGTAGCTGTCCAATTTTCCCAGCACCATTTATTGAAGAGACTGTCTTTTTTCCACCGGATGTTTTTTCCTGCTTTATCAAAGATTAGTTGCCCAAAGAGCCGAGGGTCCATTTCTGGGTTCTCTATTCTGTTCCATTGGTCGATGTGTCTGTTTTTGTGCCAGTACCATGCTGTCTTTGTGATCACAGCTTTGTAGTACAGCTCGAAATCCGGCATTGTGATGCCCCCAGCTTTGTTTTTCCTTTTCAACAGTTCCTTGGAGATTCGGGGCCTTTTCTGGTTCCATACAAATTTAAGGACTATTTGTTCCAGTTCTTTGAAAAATGTCCTCGGTATTTTGATCGGGATAGCATTGAAAGTGTAGATTGCTCTGGGTAGTATGGACATTTTAACTATGTTAATTCTTCCAATCCATGAGCATGGAATATTTTTCCATCTTTTTATGTCTTCCTCAATATCTTTCAAAAGTGATCTATAGTTTCTAGGATATAGGTCCTTTACGTCTCTGGTTAAGTTAATTCCAAGGTAACGTATGGTTTTTGGTGTTATTGTAAATGGGATGGATTCCCTAATTTCTCTTTCTTCAGTCTCGTTATTCGTGTATAGAAATGCAACTGATTTCTGGGCATTGATTTTGTATCCTGCCACCTTACTGAATTGTTCTATAACTTCTAATAGTTTGGGAGTGGATTCCTTTGGGTTTTCCATATAGAGTATCATGTCATCTGCAAAGAGAGACAGTTTGACTTCTTCTTTGCCGATTTGGATACCTTTGATCCCTTTTTGTCTTCTGATTGCTGTTGCAAGGACTTCTAGTACTATGTTGAATAATAGTGGCGAGAGTGGGCATCCTTGTCGTGTTCCTGATCTTAAGGGAAAGGCTTCCAGCTTTTCCCCATTGAGAATAATGCTTGCAGTAGGCTTTTCATAGATGGCTTTTATGAGATTGAGAAATGTACCCTCTATTCCTACACTCTGAAGGGTTTTAATCAGGAAAGGATGCTGTATTTTGTCAAATGCTTTTTCTGCATCAATTGAGAGGATCATATGGTTCTTGAGTCTTTTCTTGTTGATATGATGTATCACATTGATTGATTTGCGAGTGTTGAACCATGCTTGCATCCCAGGTATGAATCCCACTTGGTCATGATGGATAATCCTTTTAATGTACTGTTGGATTCTATTAGCAAGGATCTTGTTGAGGATTTTGGCATCCATATTCATTAGAGAAATCGGTCTGTAATTCTCCTTTTTGAGGGGGTCTTTGCCTGGTTTGGGGATCAAGGTAATATTAGCCTCATAGAATGAGTTTGGTAGCTTTCCTTCTGTTTCTATTTTTTGAAATAGCTTTAGGAGAATAGGTATTATTTCTTCTTTGAATGTTTGGTAGAATTCCCCAGGAAAACCGTCTGGGCCTGGAGTTTTATTATTTGGAAGGTTGTTTATCACTGACTCAATTTCTTCATAGTTAATTGGCCTATTTAAGAAATCTATTTCTTCCTGTTTCAGTCTTGGTAGTTTATAGGTTTCCAGGAAGGCCTCCATCTCTTCCAGATTGTTTAGTTTTTTGGCATATAGCTGTTGATAAAAGTTTCTAATAATCCTTGCAATTTCAATGGTGCTGGTCGTGACCTCTCCCTTTTCAGTCATAATTTTAATAATCTCAGTCCTTTCTCTTTGTTTTTGGACAAGTTTTGCCAGTGGTCTATCAATTTTATGGATTCTCTCAAAGAACCAGCTTCTAGTCCTGTTGATCTGCTCTACTGTGGTTCTGGTTTCTAATTCATTGATTTCTGCTCTAATCTTGGTCAACTCCTTCCTTGTCAGTGGGTTAGGCCTGTCCCTCTGTTGCTGTTCCAGTTTCTTGAGGTGAGAATATAGAAACTGCATTTTAGATTTTTCTATTCTTTTGAGTGAGGCTTGGATGGCTATGTATTTCCCCCTTAGGACTGCCTTTGCAGTATCCCATAGGTTTTGGACCGTTGTGTATTCATTCTCGTTGGTCTCCATAAATTGTTTAATTTGTTTTTTGATTTCCTGGTTTATCGAGTCATTCTTGAGCAGGATGGTTCTTAGCCTCCAAGTGTTTGAGTTTCTTCCAGGTTTTTCCTTGTGGTTGAGTTCCAATTTCAGAGCGTTGTGGTCTGAGAATATGCAGGGGATAATTTCAATCTTTTGGTATTGGCTGAGACCTGTTTTGTGTCCCAGAGCATGATCTATTCTTGAGAATGTTCCATGGGCATTTGAATAGAATGAGTATTCTTTGGTTCTGGGGTGTAGTGTTCTATATATATCTATGAGGTCCAACTCGTCGAGTATGGCATTCAAAGCCTTTGATTCTTTGCTTAGTTTTTGCCAGGGTGTTCTGTCTATTTCTGATAGTGGGGTGTTGAGGTCCCCTACTATTACTGTGTTCTTATCTATATGTCTCTTTATTTTGGTTAAGAGTTGGCTTGTGTATCTTGCTGCTCCCCTGTTGGGGGCATATATATTAATAATTGTCATATCCACTTGTTGAATACTTCCTTTAAGAATAATATAGTGCCCTTCTGTATCTCTCTCTATGGCCTCTAGTTTAAAATCCAGTCTATCTGATATGAGAATTGCTACTCCAGCTTTCTTTTGAGGTCCATTTGCGTGGAAGATGGTACTCCATCCCCTTACTCTAAGTCTGAATGCATCTTTGGGTTCAAAATGAGTCTCTTGTAGACAGCAAATGGATGGGTCATGTCTTTTTATCCAATCTGCAACCCTGTGGCATTTTATGGGAGCATTTAGGCCATTTACATTGAGAGTGATTATTGAGAGATATGCTTTTAATGATACCATGTTGCCTGTAAAGTCTTTGTTTCTATAGACTGTGACTTTCTATTCTGTATCACTCTTGGGACCTTTTTACTTTTATAGAACCCCCCTTAATATCTCCCATAGGGCTGGGTTCATCGTTATGAAATTGGTCAGTGACTGGCGATTCTGGAAGGTCCTTATCTCTCCATCAGTTCTGAATGACAGCCTTGCTGGATAAAGGATCCTTGGCTGCATGTTTTTCTCTGAAAGAGCTTTAAAAATGCCCCCCCCCCAACCCTTTCTCTCATTCCAGGTCTGTGTTGACAGGTCTGATGTAATTCTGATACCTTTGCCTTGGTACGTGAGAAATTTCTTTGCCCTGGCTGCTTTCAATACTGTATCCTTGGATCTAATATTTGTGAATTGCACTATGACGTGATGTGGTGTAGGTTTGTCGTGGTTGAGCTTGGGAGGGTTCCTCTCTGCCTCTTGGACACGAATGCTTGTTTCCTTTGCTAGATTAGGGAAGTTTTCAGCTACAATTTGTTCAAATATCTCTTCAAGACCTCTGTTTTTCTCCACCCCCTCGGGGATGCCGCTGATTCTGACACTGGAACATTTCATTGAGTCAGTAATCTCCTGTAACCTACATTCTTGAGATTGGATTTTTTTGAGCCAAGTTTCTGTTTTAACTTTCTCTTCTACTAACCCATCCTCCAGTTCACTAATTCGTTCTTCTGCCTCATTTGCCCAGGCCATCATAGCATCTATTTTTGACTGCATTTGATTCATAGGATTTTTAATTTCTGCCAGATTTGCTCTCATTTCCACCCTTAAAGATTCTATATTCTCGTTAATATTTTCGTTAATATTTTTTTCAAGTCTACACATCATCTTGGCCATTGTTACTCTGAACTCCATTTCTGATATATTGGTTATATCCATATCCATTAGTTCTGTGGCAGAGGCCACAGACTCATTGCCTTTTCATTGCTGGGGGGGATTTCTTCTTCTCGTCATTCTGATGAGGAGAGGTTGTGGGGTTGTCCAGAGCCCAAATTATTGACCAGGACCCATGCAGTGTGCACTTGTTTTTTTTAGGGACCTTAGAGATGTTGGCTTCTTGATTTCTCAGCCTGCCTTCTAGGGGAGGGGCCTGCTGTGCTGATACTCAGGCAACTCTGTTTGGGTAGAGTCTCCCTGTCCCCTGCGAGGGGGGTTGGGGATGGGCACACTGTGAGCCGGTTATTTCCAGGCTTTTGTTCTCTGGTGGCTTTCCCTGGCGGTTTGCTGTGCCTCTTCTGAGAGTCAGAGCAGCAGCGGCCGAATCCCAGACCCTGTCTCAGAACAGAGAGATCACAGTCCGCTCTCCACTGAGCTCTTCTGGCCTATTTAACTCTGTTTCTGGTGGTGCTGCTAAACCCTACAGCATCCCGGGATGTGCACCCCACACCCGGCGTCCCAGCCCTCACTTCCAGGGCTGGTACGTCTCTGTCCTTTGTGTTTCTAACACCGCCAGCCCCCAGCTGCCAGCCACCCCTGCGCGCTCAGTAGCTCCATTTCAGTGAGGTTTGTGCACTCCGGAGCTCCGGTTTTCAGACTGGTCGCGCGCGTTCCCTGGCTCATGGTCTCAGTCTGTTCTCTCGCGGGTGCCAGTCCGCGAGTCAGCCTGGTCCCCAGTGCAGGTGGCTACCGCTTCCCAGAGCCCAAACATGGAGGCTCCCTCCCCCTTCCGTTTATCTTCCGATATCTGTCTGCAGATTCACGGCTCCCCATTTCGTACCTCAATACTCAGCATTGGAGATGTTCATTTGTAGAGATCCAGATGTATCTTCCTGCGTCTCAGGCTGAATCCGTGGGTGTTCAGGATGGTCTGGTAGATATTCAGCTCGACTCAGGGGACCAGCTGAAAAAGGGGACCCCTACTCCTCTACCATCTTAACTCCACTCCTGATGATTTCTTCTAAGTTGTCAAATGTATTGGCATAAATTGTGCATAATATTCCTTATTCTTTTGCTATATGTAGTGTCCATAATGATAACTTCTCTTTTACTTCTAGTTTGTGTTTTTTTCTCTTTTTAAACTTGCTAATAATTTTATTATTTTTTTTCAAAGAACCAACTATTTCTTTGTTAATTTTTGCTATTGTTTGTCTTTGTTCTATTTCACTGATTTCTGCTTTTATTTTTGTTACTTCCTTCAGTCAACTTTGTATTTGTTACTTCCTTTGATCAACTTTGTATTTGTTACTTCTTTCGATCAACTAGGTTTAATTTTCCTAACTTCCAGCTTATTTAGGTGAAACACAGGTGATTGATATATATTTTTGTTCTTTTCTATATAAGCATTTAAAGCTATAAAATTTCCTCTAAGCAATGATTTAGCTGCCTCTGACAGAATTTCACAGGTTGGGTTTTCATGATCATTTAAAATATTTAAAATTTTTTTCTTAACTTTAGCAAAGTCATTTTATCTCTTCATATTTCTGTTTTTTCATCTCTCATATGAGAAAGCTGTTCTTAAAGATCTCTAAGTCCTCTTTAGATTTACCATTTTCTGGTTAATATTTGGTTGAGTACATGAAATTATAATTTTTATTTGGCCATAGAGCACAGCTGCCCTGTAGAACTGGATAGGTTTTAACATTTGTGGTGGTTTTTTTTTTTTTTTGGTTGGTTGGTTGATTTTTGCTACAAAACATATTAAAATATATTTAAAGTATTTTTAGTATGAAAATACTTAAACTCGGAAGATGCTACTCAGTAACTTTTTCTAGCATTAATAGCACTCCATGCTATTTTAAAGTGAAACCATATATCATAGTCATTGACAATGGGAAACAGAAACCAGAGTCCTCCAAATAGAGCATATTCGGTCTTCATATCTTCAGAATAGGTATGATGTCAATTGGCTATTCCTTTTTGTATTCTTTGTAATTAAACTATAACCATAAATATAGTGCTTTCTTGAGTTCTTTGAGTCACTGTAACAAATTGTCAAACCTGAGGAGGGTCATGGGAACCCCTGAATTTATAACTGGTGGTCAGAAGGGCTGGTGTCCTAAGGCCCCACTTGAGGTTGGCATCTTGAAGTAAAGCCATTCTTATGGAAGACCGAGCCTTTAAGTTTGGGAACTGATGCTAACTCTCGGTGGTTAGCATCACAATTGTATTGTGGTACCTCAGTTGGGAGTAGAAACATAACACGGATCCCATTTAGAAAAAAAAAAGTATACTTGTGGTAGAGACCACTGGCCATTCCCCATGTCCAAGCTTGCTTTTTCATATAACACTCTAGTTTTTACCTGGCACATGTCCAACAAGAAACTACATTTCTCAGCCTCCCTTGCAACTGTGCATATATGACTAAATTTTAACCAACAAGATGTATACAGCAGTGCTATATATCCTCCCCTTTCCCATTTTATGATGAAAGATATTTGCCATCTCTACTCTAGCATTTTACCTCTTAACAGCAAACAACAATGCTAATTTCTTCCTTTCTTTCCTAAGCGTAGCATCTGAGATCCAAGACTTGACTCTCTTTAAAACATATATTATACTACATAGGATTATGAAATACATTGATCTGAAAGATCAATGAATTCTGCTTAAAGCCCTAAGAATGTGTGGCCAGTTGATAACAGTAAGACAAGTCCTGGATTCTGTATAAAAAAAGGTGCATGTCAATACGCCTAGTCACTATTTCTGTATTTTCACATATTGTGAAAGAAGCACCTGTAGGAAAAACTCCTCCATCAGGGCCATGGTCCAGCGGTGGTGCAGCTGCCAGGATTTGGCTGGGTGGCTGATGTCTGCTGCATGGAGAATCAGGGACATGGTTTTGGCTTTGTCAATCCTGTCAAACCAAGGACATGTTCAAATTATCAGAACCAAGTAACAGTCTTTCCTGAGTCTAAGCCCACGGAACTTTAACATGACGGAAGAAAATAACCTACCCTTCAGGCTGTTGCAAACTGTTTCTTATATTTTTAATTTGCTGGAAGTGACCTGACATGTCTGTAGACAAAACCATTTCAATCACTAGGTTCCGAAGATCCCTGTGGAGTCATCAAAAGAAGAAAGGTTCATTTGGCCTCTGATCATTCTCAAGTAAAACATTTCTTTAAGTATTACTAATTAAATTTTATTTTTCTTTATGGATATGAGCACAAAAATGCTATTTTTTAAATGTAAAAGTGCTCACAAACTTTGACATTATTTCACCCTTTAACTCTTATGGCTTTAGGAAGTTGCTAGGACAGTGATCTGTGAATGATGCTGTTTATCATCTCCCATTAAAGAACTGGATGTTTCCCCCATGCACACCCACAACCCTCTCCTACTCATAATTCCTAAATACTACTTTTCTATCTGAAAGGATCCTGACCAACTTAAAAAAATAATTGTAAATGCAGGATTTGTTATTATTAAAACCACCACCATGTATTCAGGATTTATTCAATACAAGCAGTATGCTAGGTGCTTTCATATGAGGAGCTATTATGATTTCACACCAGAGGAGACTGAGTTTTGCCCAGTCACACAGGCAGCTGGTAGATGGCAGAGATAAAATTCAACCCCAAGAGTTCCCACTCCTAAAGCTGATACTTGGACCACTTCCCTGTGCCAACCTTCTATCATAAGAACCCCAGAGAAGACAAGATGCTAAAGTGGCTGGGGATTCTCCATTTCAGCTTTTGGGACCCTGACTCTACAATATATTGTAGACAGAGCTATTGGTACTATTGAAATTTTAATCAAATTTTAATCTGAGCTATACAGTGACCATATCACAAAACCTGTGCATGAATAACATATTCTCACACTAAGTAGGAAATTAATCACCTTAGCAAAAGCTTGCATGTTCTACAAGTCATTGCTTGCTTAGTACAGATAGGTAAAAAGGTCACTTACACTGGAAATCATATTTTATTTTCATTCTGTGGCATGGCCAATAGAATAAGCTAAATGAAAGGTGTGTGGTAAAGTTGAATTATAATCTGTGTCGAAGATATTTAATCTAAAGTTTGTATGACTGAATGATTTGTTTTTAAAACAACCACATATTAGAGGTGCTTGCTGAAAATTATGGGTGCTCAATTCAAATGGATTTTTAGATGGGCACTGTGAGAAATCAATATTCTGATTACTGTTGATGATATTGGATAGTTTGCTTAGAATACTTTTACCCAAATATTAAAGGAATGGAAACTAAAAGTAGTCAATAAAATTATTCTTTTTTTTTAAGATTTTATTTATTTATTTGACAGACAGAACAGCATGAAAGACAGCATGAGCAGGGTGAGGGGCAGAGGGAGAAGAAGACTCCCCACTGAGCAGGGAGCCTGATGAGGGGCTGGACCAATCCCTGGACTTCGGGATCATGACCTGAGTGGAGGGCAGACACTTAGCCAACTGAGCCACCCAGGTGCCCCTAAAATTATTCTTAGTTACATTTTGTCTCTGGAATTATGAAAAGACCCATATTACAATAGCAACTGAATTCAAAATATTCATACTAAGGAAAAATGAGACAAAAGTTTTTATGAAATCTATAAAATTTAGCACATTGTACTTTGCAAATAAGTGATTAGTAAATGCTAGATATTATCAATAATCAACTAATAATCTATCGATAAGCTAGGCAAAATAGTACACAAGGGAAATTATTTTATTTATAAATCTTCCTTACCAAAATTTTTAAATTATTGCATTTATGTTTACTAAAGTTACTTCAAGAAATAAATAGGTATGCAAGCAGAAAACCCTCAAATCTCTAAAAAACTATTCATATTTTAATTTGTGGTAACATGTTATCAACTTTATATTAGCAAATGTATCTTCTGTAGCTTTTTAGAAACAATGTTGGATCTATTAAATTCCACAATCTATATGATATTATAGCATTTGTTAAAATAATTCTATAAAAATATTCAATTAGGATGATTCTGAGAAGTTACTGTACAGAAATTTATAAAATGTTACAGGAATGAATTATTAGAATAATAAAGATGTTAAAGAACAAAAATGTAGTAGAAAAAAATCACACTGAAACAGCAACAGAATCAACTTTGAGAAGGAAAAAGGTTAATTCAAAGGGATAATTGTAAAAATAAATAATATAAATGCAATCTCTGGATATAATAATCACTGGTGAAAAATTAAATTAATACTCTAAATGTAAATAATCATCTCTTGGACCACAGGAAATGCCTCCAAACTTATCTCCCTATGCCTACCTTTGCTCTTCTATTCTCCACATAACCCAGGAGTGGTAGCTTTAAAATCCTTTTACAATTAGATGCTGGCCTTCTTAGCTGGAAACCCAACTGGGTTTGCAAAATAAAATGAAAGGCTCAAACCATTTTCCCAAAACAAAGTGCCTCCTTCCACCCACATTAGATCTGCTTCTATAGTTGCAAAAGTGAGCCCATATTTTTTACACAGTTTCAAAAATGGCCTTGAAAAACCAGAAAGTATTCAGAAAAGTAACCATCAGAAATTAAGGCTTGTTTTAAATCTTGAATTAATCATTTATTCATTCATTTTTTTTAGAGATTTTATTTATTTATTTGACAGAGAGCACAACCAGGGGGACCAGAGGGAGAGGGAGAAGCAGACTCCCCATGGAGCAGGGAGCCCCATGCCCAACTCCATCCCAAAACTCTGAGATCAGGACCGGAGCCCAAGGCAGACACCCAACTGACTAAGCCACCCAGGCTCCCCATCATTCATTTATTTTGAGGCAGTTCTTGATCCCAAGGCACTTCTTTTATTTTACCTCGATTTAAAGAAAAAATGAAAACCTCTGATATTTAAATGGGAAACTTTTTGGCCCATTAACTAACTTTTAACAAAATCTTTGTTAAAGATAAGGCTTTTTTTTTTTTTAAAGTATAAGTAGGTCTCATTGACTAGTAGGGATATCCAGACATATTTGCACTAAAAATTTCTATGTTTTATCAGAAATTCATATTTAACTGGACATCCCTTATTTTTATTTGCTAAATCTGGCAGCCCTATAGTCAAATGAAGGGGCTGATGATGACCAAAGGATCAAGAAAAAGGAAAAGTTATGCTGAGTTATAGGGGTGGGTACATATTGTTATTTTCGTTTACATGGCAACAAGTATCACTGATCCATGATTTTTTTTTTCTTTCTAAGCAGATGGATGCCTTGGAGAAACAGGTAAGATTTCCCTCTGCCTCAGAGTCATTTTAGTATATTATATTTGTAATTTTTTCCTTCAAATGGTGAATTTTTTTATTTTTTAAAAAAGTTAAACTCCACATATAGAAAAGTGATATATGAAGTAATCCATATTACACTAAGATTTTGAATTTATTTAGGACCATGTATTGGTACAATTAAGCAGAGCTCCATTCCAGAGAGTACATCATTATGTATCCTAAAGTACGTGTTGTGTGGTATGCAGTCTTGTGATTGGCTTTGATGTATACAGGTGTGGAATTAGCCTGGAAAATAGTTCAACTCCACCCAGCAGAGCCTGGCTCCTGAACCACATCTTCTAGGTACTAATCCTCCTCAGAGTCATCCAGTCAAGGGGAATTTTTATAATATGAGTAAGGGATTGAATTTCTTCTGTTTTTTTTTTCACTTTAAATCACATAATTTAGCTTTTTCCTGAAATTAAATTTCCTCTGGGGCTTTCTTTGAAACTCACCTCCAGTCATCTTTGGATAAATTTATCAAAACATTCATTTCTTCTTCTTGCATAAGTCGATAAGCGGCACTCACATGGTGATTCTCAAGGACAGAGCGATCATTATACAAAAGGGCAACATCTGACCTAAGAATTAAAAACAAAACGTCCAGTAGAGGATTTCTTTTAGACTTCATGAATGTTTGCTAAAAATACCCAAGTCACAAGAATCTTCTCATCAAATAAGAATTCTGTAATCGAACACCTAAATTTATGGAAGTACGTAGTTTCTTTTTTTATAACCATATGATAGCTTTAAAAATACAGACTTTATTTTTTACAGCGGTTGTAGGTTCACAGCAAAATTGAGCAGAAGGTATAGAGATTTCCCATATACCCCGACACCCCAGACATGTAAAACCTCCCCCTCATTATCAACATCCCCCACCAGATACTTTGCTTATAATTTATAGGTCTACATTGAATATCATTATCACCCAAAATCCATAGTTTACATTAGAATTCACTCTTGGTGTTGCACATCCTGTGCGTTTGGACAGATGTACAATGACATGCATCCACCATTCTGGCATTACACTGAGTATTTTCACTCCCATAGAAATCCTCTGTGCTCGGTCTGTTCATCCCTCCCATGCCTGTAACCCCTGGCAACCACTGATCTTTTTGTTGTCTCCACAGTTTTGGCTTTTGCAGAATGTCATATATTTAAAATCATATAGTATGTAACCCTTTCAGACTGGATTCTTGCACTTCGTAATATGCATGTAAGATTCCTCCATGTCTTTTTGTGGCTTAATAGCTCGATTCTTTTGAACACTGAGTAATAGTCCATTGTCTGGATCTATCACAATTTATCCTTTCACCTACTGAAGGATTTCTCAGTTGCTTCCAAGTTTTGGCCATTATGAATAAAGCTGCTATAAATATCCATGTTCAGGTTTTTGTGTGGAAATAATTTTTCAGCTCCTTTGGGTAAATACCAAGGAATTCGACTGCTGGATTGTATGGTAAGAATATGTTTCATTTTGTGAGAAACTGCCAAACTGTCTTCCCAAATGGCTGTACCATTTTGCATTCCCACTACAATGCAGGAGAAGCCCAGTGGCTACACATCCTCACCAACAATTGTTGTCGTCAGTGTTCCAGATTTTAGCCATTGTAATAGATGTGTAGTGATATCTCATTGTTGTAACTGGCATTTGCCTAACGACATATAATGTGGAACACCTTTTCATATGCTAATTTTCCATCTGTATATCTTCTTTGTGTGGTGTCTGTTGAAGCACATTTTTAATGTGGAGTCTAAAGAGTTTTTTGTTTATTTTGCATAACAGTCCCTTATCAGATATATCTTTTACAAATATTTCTCCCACTTTGTGTATAGTCTAATTATTTTGATATTGTCTTTTACAGAGCATAAGTTTTTAATTTTAATGAAGTCCAGCTTATAATTATTTTTTGTGAATTTTGCCTTTAGTGTTGTATCTAAAAATTCATTGCCACATTCAAGATCATCTAGGTTTTCTCTTATGTTAACTTCTAGGAGTTTCATAGTTTTGCATTTTACATTTAGGTCTATCCATTTTGAGTTATTTTTTGTGAGGAGAATAAGGTCTGTGTCTAGATTTATTTTTTTGCATGTTCCGTAGTTTCAGATTCATCTGTTGAAGAGACTAGACTATCTGTGGCCTATTGCATTGCCTTTGCTCCATTATCAAAGATCAGTTGACTATATTTTATGTGTGTCTATTTCTGGGATCTTTCTTCTGTTCCACTGATCTATTTGTTTATTCTTTTACCAATACCATGCTATCTTGACTACTATAGCTTTATAGTGAGTCTTGAAGTTAGACAGCATCAATTCTCCAACCCTGTTCTTCTCTTTCAGTAATGTGTTGGCTATTCTGGGTCTTTTGCCTTCCCACCTAAACTTTAAATCTGCTTGTCAACATCCACAAAATAACTTGTTGGGAGTTGGACTGGGATTGCTTTGAATCTATAGATCAAGTTGAGAAGAACTGACGTCTTGACAATACTGAGTCTTCCTACCATGAACATGAAATATCTCTGCATTGATTTAGTTCTTCTCTGAATTCTGTCATCAGATTTTTGCAGTTTTCCTAATATACATTTTATACATATTTTGTTAGGTTTATACCTAAGTATTTCAATTCTTTGATGCTAATATAAATGATATTGTGATTTTAATTTCAAATTCCACTTGTTCATCACTGGCATATGGGAAAGTGCCTGAATTTTGTGTGCTAACCTTACATTCTGCAAAATTGCTATAATTGCTTATTAGTTTTAGGAATTTTTTTGTCAATTCTTTTGGATTTTCTATATAGATTATCATGTAACTTGCGAACAAAGACAGTTTTATGCTTTCTTTCCCAGTCTCTATACCTTTTGTTTCCTTTCATTGCCTTATTGCATTAACTAGGACTTCCACTATGATGTTAAAAAAAGGTAGTGAGAGAGAACATCCTTGCCTTGTTCCTGACCTTAATGGGAAAGCTTCGAGGTTCTCACTGTTAAGTGTGAGGTTTGTTGTTAGTTTGTTGTATATCTTCTTTATCAAGTTGAGAAAGGTCTCCGTTATTCCTAGTTTGCTGAGCACTTTTATCATGAATGGTGTTGGATTTTGTCAAATGCCTTTTCTGCATTTTGATATGATCATGTGTTTTCCTTCTTTAACATGTTGATATGATGATTTCCTTAATTCACCCATTTGGTCATAGTGCTTAGTTTACTTTAATTATCATAGTTTGAATATACTTATGCCTTTTCCTTACAATTTGTAATCCAGATACCTGTAAGATAATCTAGATATGTCAAACAGAAAAAAAAAATTACCCGATATCCTCATTCAATCGTTGAATGAATCAATCCTTCTGCTGATGAATGAAACCATTCCAGACAGTTGATTACCAACTATTTCCTATTCTCTTGGAATAAAATTATTTTGGATGGAGGGTGGAGGGGATGATGAAAATCATTTGATCTATTTATGATTTTAGTTTTTTTCTCCCTTATGTTGTGATTCAACTTGAATATTTAGCTCCTACAGCATTAAATTAACTGAGAAAACTTTTTAAAAAAACCCAAATTTAAAATGTGTGGTTTACCACCAATTTATAATAAACATTATATTTTGAAATGGTAAATTCATCAAGGGAAGTTTTTGTTTTTCACCTGTCCATATTTCCATATCATTCGAGCAAATAAACTACTTCAAGTAGCATTGTTGAACTTAGTATTCTAGCATAAAGTATGAAATGTTCCAAGCATTCTCAGATCTGTATAATGGAGCCCTGGCTTCTTCCTCTGTCCTCTTCCACAGATCATTTTGCAAGTGTGGAATGGAAGCAGGGCCACTATGTATAATGTATTAAAATGGTAAATCCACTCATATAGGTTGCCAAATTGGAGGCAACAAAAATAGCAAAAGGAAAGTCAAGTTAAAACCTGTGCACCTTTGCTTCCACTTGCCACAATGCACAGACTCTTCATTTTTCCTTCCTTGTAGTAGACATATACTCTATCAGCACTAAAACTACCTCACTAAGACTTACTGTTTTAGGCTTTTCAGTCAGTAGTACTGGTTATAGAACTGACTTTACCACTGAACGTTTACCAAAGAATAGGCAAGGATAAATAAAAGAAAGAACTAAAGAAACCTGGTTTTGGTTGCAAGTAACCTATTTGAGATCTGTATCTAATAATCCACTGAATAAACCAAGCTTTATTATTAATCCAACATAGGGAAAATGGCCTAGGAGGCAGAACAATTACTTCATCTTTTGTTTCTAGAACTGTCATAAAAGTAGAAAAACATATGTAGTTAGCTAATGGTACATAATTCCAAAATAGATTTCTTTTCATCTCAACTATGGCCTAAAAATTGTTTAGCCAATAAAACTCAGTATACAGAAAAGTATACCTGCAAACCTTAAGAGAGAACTGAATATATCTTACCCAAGTATCTCCAGAAGTTCACTCAGATCATGGGAAAACTGACTTGTAAATCATATAACATTTGTATCATCTGGCCTCAAATCTAGCCATGGCAGCATAATTACATGACATGGCTCCAAGTATCACTGTCTTTTACTTTCAGCAGCAGGCAAAGATGTATCTTTGAATCAGATTTAATTGTAGCAAACTATTATGATTTTGTCTCATAAATCCAATAAGATTCTGAGAATAAAGCACCATCTTAATGTTTGAGATGGTCTTTGACTGCTAAGAAAAGAACAAAACTCTAAGCAACATTCAGTATCCATGGTAACAGGTGGCTCAGTATTTTCTTTTCACAAAAAAGAAATTATATCCATTTATTTACACTTTCAAGGATTCCATGAATTATAATGTCTGTATTGAACTCAAATCTAGCATTGTACTATGTTCTAAATTATTTTTTAGTTTGCATTATCCAGCATATAGTTTTCCACATGAGAAAAGCATTCTAAATCCAAATAACAATGAATTATATAAAATGCAATAGAATTATTGATACTTGTAATGTAAGATCTTATTTTTTCTTGGACAAAATGTAAAGGTGATAGAGTTTTGAAAGCACGTTATATTGTTGCATTTATGGTCATTACAACATTTTCATTCATAAAATTTTCAAATTCTTGTATAATTAATCCTTTAAATTGATCCCGGTAGGCAATTATAAGAAAATAAATAAAAGACTAGCCCTTTTCTTCCCTTTATATAGAGAGTTTCTTAATGTAAAGTTGGGGGGAAAATGAATTCTTCTTCCTCCCTCTCCTCTTTCTTTACTCCATTTCTCCTCCTCCTCCCCTTCTTTTTTCTCCATTTTTTTCTCCTTCTCTGCAGTCCAAAGCATATGTAAGTCAGGACTCTTCATCAGTTGTAAATGGATAGTAAGGAGAAAGCTAGGAGTGATGGCCTGACACTGCCGCTGGAGAAGGCTAGTCCATTGCCTTCACTTTTCAGAGTAGAAATAACAAGAAATGTTCATGGGCAACCAATCACTTGCTCCCTTCTCCAATTCCTAAAACTATAGTCCAATACAGGGCCCGGCTCAGTAATAAGCTGTCTTTAATTAAAATCTTACTCATTATGGATTCAATGGATGTTGAAGAGCCTTAGGCAAACAAAAATGATGTGCATGGTCTACCTTTGCTTTGATGTTTGACACAAAAACAGAACAGCTCCCTCTACTCTGCAAATGTGTAGGTTAATAAGATCCTTTTCCCTGACCAGACCTCCAGGTCTGCCTTTTCCCTTCACAGTCTGTCAATTTCAGGGACTCTGGGGATAGACAGAACACCTTCCTCAATATTTCACTGTTGGAATTTCAACTATTCCTCTGTCTCCATCAAGGGGCCATGTTATCTAAGCCTACCCCATTTCAGGCTATAGAAGACTGGAAGGCTCATGTATCTGCCTTGGTCATGGGGTCAGGTTGTATGAGTAGACTGGATTGAGAATGTCCCACTTCTCAGCTTCTCAATTCTGCCACTGTCATCAACTGACTACATCCATACAGATAGGTCATTTCATCTCCTGAGGTCTTTGTTTTCACTTTTTAAATTGTGAGGCCTTGACTAGATGATCCATAATGTGGCTCTGTCACTGTAGTCACTGAAAGCTCTAAAAATGTCTAATCTTTTAATAAAATGTTCCTATGATATCCACATTAAAAATAATTTCCTATAGCTGCAAAATTAATTGTTAGAAATATTGCTATTAAAAAGCAAATGAACAGATCACACAAAAATCTGTACATGAATATTGATAGCCCCTTTATTCATAATCTTTATTTCAAAATTTGGAAGTAACCAAGATATCCTTCATAGGCAAATAAGGAAACAAACTCTGTCACATCCATACAATGGAATATTGTTCACCAATGAAAATGAATGAGCTATCGAGCCATGGAAAGACATGAGGAACCTTAAATGCATATCATTAAGTGAAAGAAACCAGTCTGAGAAGGCTTCATATTGTAGGATTTCAACACTATGACATTTTAGAAAAGGAAAAACCATAAAATATTAACAAAACCAGAGGTTGTCAGGTGTAAGGGGGTAGGAAGGGAGGGAGGAATGAATAGGTGAAGTACAGGGGGTTTTAGGACAGTGAAACTATTGTGTATGATACTATAATGGTGGATACATGGCATTATACATTTGTAAAACCCATACAATGTGTAACTCAAAGACTAAATTCTAATGTGTACTATGGGCTTTAGTTAATAATAATTTATCAGTAGTGGTTCATTATAACAAGTGTAACATACTGATGCAAGATGTTAACAAAAAGGTAAACTGTGGGGGTGGGGAAAGAGAGTATATGGGAACTATGTACTTTCTGTTCAGTTTTTCTATAAATCTAAAACTTCTCTAAGAAATAAAGTCTATTAATTAAAAAAAGAAAAAAACCAAAAAAATAAATTTAGTTTTCCTTTAATAAGCCTGGAGGGTTCTATAGTAGTTCCAGAGAAACATCAGTCTCTCAACTTCCCTCCATCTCAAGCATCTCTGACTAGTGAAAGACTTAGAGAAATGTCAGGATCCTATATATAGAAAGTTGGATCACGATGGGTCCTAGACGCATACTGCCTCCCAGGCACTGAGATCTCTGTGCAACCAAAAAGAACACAGAGCACCTTTCTGTCATGAAATGAATTATGTCACCCCAAAATTCATATGTTGAAGTCTTCACCCCTTGTACTTTAGAATGTGACCGTATTTGGAGATAAGGCATTTGAAGAGGTAATTAAAGTTAAATAAGACTATCAGGGTGTGGCCTAATCCAATATGTGTGATGTTCTCACAAGAAGAAGAAGAGATACCAAGAATGTGTACCCACAGAGAAAAAGCCATGTGAAGACAGTGAGAAGGTGGCCATCTGTAAGTCAAGCAGAGAGGCTTCTACAGAAGCCAAACCTGCTGACACTTCTTGGACTTCTAGACTTCAGAACTGTGAGAAAATATCTGTTATTTAAACTACCCAATCTGTGAATTTGTGATAACAGCCCTAGCAGACAGATATATCTCCACTCTGGTATTTTGATTCTAATAACTGCCATTATTACCATCATTAAAAATCCCATTTTCTAATTATTGTAAATTTAGTACTTCACACTAACCTGGAAATAAGGTTTCTTTGATTTTTTTCAGAAGCACAATTTTATTACTTTCAAATACATAATGATACTAAACTCATGCCTTAAATAATATGTTGTGAGATTCATCTCAGTCAGTAGACGTCTGACTTGTGTGATAGTTCAAAGCATAAGCTCTGGGCAGAGAGAAATTATCTTATGCATTTTTACATTCTTTAAATTGCTAAATATGTCACCAAATATTTATACAGTTTTCTTGATAAATAATTGATTGTAACTTAAGGAATTTTGCTAAAATCCATTAAAACTACTTACTAGACATCTTCACTGTTATTTTTAAATTTTCTTAAAAATAAATAATATGTAGAAAAATAAATTTCAAATTTTAAGTTAGAAAAGTTAATACTTTATATAACTTACCTTGTCTGAATATGGAAGTTGTTTGTGGTTCCTGTATGCTCGTAATCATGAATGGCAGCGGCAAAAACCATTGCTAAAATTTCCAGTTCAGTGAGCCAGTGCTAGTAAATTAAAGAAAGATACTATCATATTTAGAAAGCCGAGGCCATGTTGTATTTCTACAAAAGAGATTTTCTGTGCACCCAGTATAAGTAATCATATAAATATGTTAAATTATTTTTAGTGATTTCAAATACATTTTTTCTTCCTGTTTCACATTCTTTATGCATAATGGAGGCTTCATGAGGTCAATGATTGTTTCACAGCTTGTAAATTCAAAATACAGACATTATAATCTTCCTTGCCAATCAGAAAAGGGAGTAATTTTCTATGATTTAAAAGGTAAACCCTGTGTGGATTTTTGAATTCACAGACTTACAAATTTGGGCTCTCATGAAATCAATTACAGTTTAGTAATTTTTAACATAAGGGTCCATACACCATTAAAATATCTTTAGCTCAACTTTTGTAGAAAACCCTGCTATGAGAAAATTTTCCACCTAAGAGTTGAAAATATTCACTTTGCTCATTAGAGAACTGAACTTCACTTTTATATTTTATATTAAGATTTGTAAGAGTTTCTAAGAATTGACCAGATTTGCTCTTCATAACACACATATCCTGACTGTGCAATTAAACTTAATAATAAAAGATAGAACAAGTGTTTTCACATAAATTCAAACCACCTGCTTCATATACATTGATCTTTCTGTTATCAGTTGGATGGTTTAATAAAATTTCTCTGCTATTATAAGTCTACTCAGATAATTTTGTAGTTTATTCATCACTGAAATTTTACGTAACAGTTTTACTACACTATCCGTTACGGTAACCACAAGTGACCACTTAAATTGAAAATAAATAAAATTAAGTAAAATTAAGTTCACTTTCCCAGGCACAGAAGCCACATCAACTGCTCAATAGTCATGTGGCAAGTAATTACTGTATGGAACAGTGCGGATGCAAAGTGTTTCCATCATCCCAGAAAGTTCTATCAGATAGAGGTACAAGTAGGTGGTACTTGATGGAAAGAATGGAGGATCCCAATGATATGAAGCTTGCTCTTAGTATTCTCATTCCACATACTTGAAACAATTAAGTTGTACAAAGCAACAGAAAAATATAAACTACATACATACTTGATAAAAGGTCACAGAAAAAGACACAATTGAAGGGCAGATAGAATGTCCATTTGGTGGCAGTGATCTTGGAAGAAGGATGGACAAAGTTTAGTGCCTAAATGCAATGTGAGAAACAGATTCTAAGGAGTAAGAGCAAGTGCAGAATGATACTGTAGAGGCCCCTATAGGAGTTGAATCACCAACAGTACAACTGTGTTGGAGAGTCGAGTGGAATGAGAATGGAAGGAGAGTGCAGATTATGGGAAGAGTTGATGGACTACTTTGATTAGAGCTGATGAATCTGGATTTTGTATAAAATGCATGAGGGAGCCATTGTAGGTCCATGAGTCAAAAACAAGAGGTGACAACTGTTGAATTTCATAATTGACAAAGGCATGCTCTTATTAATCTTTGCTCCTCTTCACATAACCTATCATGATAATTGGCACATAGCAGGAACTGCTATGTCTGCTGACTTGAATTTCACCAGTTTTGCATTAGGAGAAGGTAGTAAGGAGTAGTGGAAAGAGACTATGGATATCAGACAATTCTGGTTTTAAATCTTTGTTGACCCTGAGGCAAATAAGTTATTTACCCTCTCAGCCACAGTTCCCATGAAAATAGAATTAGTGATCATTCCCTGTGGAATTTTAAGAGAAGTTTTTAAGTTAATGTATTTACTGTGCCTTTCACAAATCTTGTCATACAGTAAAATACAGAAAAATTGTCATTTTATTGAACTTATTACCTTAAATGCACTGTAGAAGGCATTGAGTCTGGAAAATAATAGTGAGCTAACATACCTTTAGTGATTGCAATTCAAGAATAAATGTCTCACAGCTGGATGACTGAAGCAGAAATGATTTTCAGAACCAATGGGAGTTGATATAACTAGCTATTTTGTGTTTATGGGTGCATTTAATTGTGAGTCATTAAAAGGAAGAATGGCCTCTATTATAGACTGAAGTGGGACTGAGCCTCCAATGTCCCCAATGAGACTGTGGAATTAAACACCATGAAATGAATAGCAATTGAAGTTAAACAAGCTTTTGCACTCCCAGAAACGCATTGTTTTATAAAAAAAAAAAAAATTGATCCTAGAAACAAGTCACCAATTTTCTTAAGTATATCCTATTTTTTTCTAAAGATTTTATTTATTTATTTGAGAGTGCGCATATTGAGTGGATGGGCAGAAGGAGAAGAGAATCTTAAGCAGACTCTTCGCTGATATGGAGCCCAATGCAGGACTCAATCCCAGGACCCTGAGATCATGACCTGAGCCAAAGCCAAGAGTCTGACACTTAATAGACTGTGCCACCCAGGTGCCCCTTATGTATTTCCTATTGATTATATTTAAGATTTACAGATTTAACTGTGATTAAAAAACAGCAATATTTAATATCTACAATAACATAGAATATAAAGCTGCAATTATAAAAAACATTAAATTAGGGCAGCAGAGATGGATTTTAATTATAGATTATCTCATAAGTATTTAAAATTATTATCTTCCTAGCTGTCAAATTGATTATACTTATTTCCTGTTTTTAGTCTCATTATTCTCTGCTTCCCATAAATAGTACTTTCTCCATGAATTCCTCTTATTTATTACCACAGTATAGTCCTAATAATTTTTAACTTATAAAATAGTTTGAGGAGAGTGAAGTGTTGAACTCTCACACTTAATTTAAAAGCATGTCTATTTTGTATTAGTGAAAGTAGAATTTTGGGCTGATTTTTAGTTCCTTAGTTGTTCATTCATTTTACACTGGTTCCAAATGAGAATTTCAACTCAGAAAATGACTGCTTAAATTCATGGATTTTGTAAGTGATTCATGAGAACATGCCAGAAAGAATGAGGCTGAGTCCTATCACTCTTCCCAACTAGCACAGTGGTCAGCACATAACCTACATGCTTCTGATTCCTCATGGGCAGACATAAAGGGTTAAAATGACGAGTCAAGAGCAGTGCAGACACTGTGCTTCATCTAAACCGCAGTGTGCATTTTGCCTAGAGAAATGCCCCGGTAGACTAACTCTAAAATGAGCAGTCCTCAAATTATATCATAGAGTTATGCTGACTGCCATCAATAGTTTTTATAATAATGTCAGAAAGAAAGGAGAAGGAACTAACATTAACTGGACATTTTAGGTAGATGGTCTCTTTTAATCTGTATAGCTATCTTATTTTCCTTTTATGAGATAGATATTTTTATCTTTACTTGGCAGATAACAAAGCTGAATCCTTAAGAATTGAGTCAACCTGCCAAAGGTTACGTAGCTATCAAGTGGCAGAGCAGGAATTCAAACCAAAATCTGATTCCAGGGGCGCCTGGGTGGCAGAGCGGTTAAGCGTCTGCCTTCGGCAGGGTGTGATCCCGGCGTTATGGGATCGAGCCCCACGTCAGGCTCCTCTGCTATGAGCCTGCTTCTTCCTCTCCCACTCCCCCCTGCTTGTGTTCTCTCTCTCGCTGGCTGTCTCTATCTCTGTCTTATAAAAAAAAAAAAAAAAATCTGATTCCAAAGTTTCTGTTCCTTCCGGAGATCACAATATTTCTTCTGTGGATGACAACAGCATTCGTTACTTGAGGGAGGCAATATGCAGAATACATTTTTCTAAGGCTTCAGAAGCAGAATTTCTAGATGGTTTAACTGGGTATGTTGATGGGTAGAAGCTCTAAATGGAGCTTTAAGACTTATGATGTAAATTTCCATATCTGAATTATTCAGTGTGTGTGTGTATGTTTGTGTGTGTGAGAGAGAAAGTGTATGTGTGTATATAAGGTTGGGAGAATTTCAGGTCAGAAAATCACATTGACCTGTTAGTTCCTGGTGTGTCTAAAACAGCATAATTAACAACTCTTTTAGCTAAATTACAGAGTTAGACTCTTTTTTCTCTAGCCCTTTGAATGGGATGACATAGTTTGCTATAATTTATCCAGTACAGAAAGTGAGTGTTACAATAATATTAATACATAATATACATAAAATAATATATGATAAAAATAAATTGATAATTATTTTTGATATTACGATGTGTGTTAATACCTATTATGTTTCAGGAACTAGGTTAGGTGCTTTACATATATGATGTCATTAACTCTTCACTGTCATCCTACAGGATGGTCAGTATTATTAACCACACATTAATGACAAGAAAACCAAGTTAGAGAGTGAGTGATCGAGGTCATGGTAGAGCAGGGTTTCAAACCTATGTCTGATTGCCTTGAAAGCCTGTACTCTTTCCACTCTTCCAAACATTGTTGTCTGAGAAGTTATTTGCAAGAACAGAATTTCCACATAGTTGGTAGAATAGAGACATAGTGGCATATTTTTTGTAAATTGGAGAAAAATTGAGTCATTCCAGAGTGTGGGAGGCTATTCCTGGGTGTGGTCAATGGACTACAATTTTCAAAGGAAATAGATTTCACATCATCTTTCTTTCTTCTACTCTTAATATTAGAACACAGGGTTAGGAGCCTTTAAATGCAAGTGTTCCCTTACAAAGGCCCTCGGAAGATTTCAAATTCAGAGAGACATTTGAAGGTGGCTTGGCAGCATTTGGTGAAGCGATTTGCTCTTTAGCAAATGGATTAAGCTACCCCACACCACTGTCACCTTGGCACAGGGCTACAAGGTAATTGTCAAAGGACAGAGAGAGACAGAGGGTGTACTAGCATCAACTCTCCTCTGCCATGTCCGCTCCCAGGCTGAGGGTATTCTGTGTGGCAGTAACAAACTGAAGGACATTAACTTCATCACAATCCCCTTCAGGCACAGGTCCTCAGAACATTTTGCAGGTGGCAGGCTGCATTAGTCACCTGACAGTTTGGGGCTGCCACTGGAGTGCTCCAGAAGCGCACGGATAAGACTGTCCTGAAATGTCAGGGCTTCAACTAAAACACTGAAGCCAGTGACCCAGTCTTCCCCATATCAAATCCGAGGAGTTTCAGCTAAATGGATATTTCTGTAATACATTTTTTGCTGTTTCAAAGAACCAACACATTCATCTGTGTGAAAATTAATACTCCCCTACCACTACTTTTGTCATCTAAAGAAAAGCTTGTTAAAATAACTTCCCTAAAGCTATCAAGCTGGCTGTGAAACCTAGTTTTGGCAACATAGGCAATAAATTCACAATTCACTTTGCCTTTCCTCTTACCATCTATCATACAATTTCTCATTACTTCCTGTAGTTTAAATGTATTTTCCTGATCTCAGACGACAATGACAGTCTTCCACTAGACTATTTTTGTAATGGCCAAACTAATGGATGAGTAAATAGCCCACTGACACACTGTTGCTGAAGGATGAATGAATCAGAAACCAGTTCCCCAATGAAACCTGCTAAAGTGGAGTGAAGTTCTGTTATGACTGGAAAATTATGGATTATGTGATCTTTACTAATGTCAACTTTCTAGGAGCCATGCCAGGCTGGGCCAGATTTCCCGTCTTCCAGAGAAGTTGGAATGGCTTGTTATATCCGGGAACAAGTCTTCCTCACAAGCCTGGGGGAAAAGTCACATCGTGGATTTGAATTTCCCTATTTACCAATAAAACAGCATCCTTCATCCCTTCAATGTCACCTTTAGAAGAGAGGTTCTGAAGCGAAATAGGAGACTTTATTTGGCTCTCTTTATACTGATAGCAAAAAAAAAAGAAAGAAATGTATGTAAGCAAAATGTATTTTTAAACGATGAAATTTTGGTTACCTCCCAGCATAAAATGGTATATATCTTCTCATTGCATTTCATAATTTAAGTAGATATTTGATTATACTGACGTAGACATTACTTTTCCATTCCATCTTGTTCTGAAGAAACTTAATCACCTCAGTTTCCATTTCAGAGTATCACTTAAATATTTCATTTCTCAGTTAATTTTTTCAAAGCCACAGAATTCAGGAAAGAGGACATACCACACTTAAAGTGAAAACCATCTCACTATCAGATTCAAGACCAAGGCCTTAGAAAGGAAACAGTAAGAAGCTCTAACTAGGAAGAGGCTGAAGTGACTTTTTCAAGGATAATAGCATTTGCGGCTGTCAGGAGGCCAAGAGCTCAAGATACAGCTGTGACAGTGAAGTCTTATTAAAGCAAAGGAACTTTAAAAGAATTCCTGTGTGTGTGTGTTTGTGCACACATGCTAGAAACAATTATAGGTATACTACTTTCTAAAAGCTTATAATATTTTAAAGCTATGTCTTTGCATGCTTGATTTTCTACTTATTATTGTTAACTTCTGCTTCCTCCTTTTATGTGTCAAATCAGAGTCCTGGAAAGAAGAGTGAGTAAGTTCAACCTAGGACCAAGGAAGTCTAGCCATGACTGCATTTGATCTCAGCCAATGGGCACATTCATACCGTAAGTCTATGAAGACCATTTATACCTTACAATAGGAAAACACAAGGTATGAGGTTGACAACACATACAGTTCGGCCTTCTACAAGGTCACAAGGGGCTCATGCTACTGCATAACGGTTTTTGAGATTTCTGCCTCCCCCAAATAGGACTTAACTCCAAAACAGTTTACATTACTTTGTAATTTTGTGGTAGAGTGCCGATTTCTGTTGAACTGGTGGTGAGATTTCAAGAAAATCTTTTATTAAAAGCCTTTCTTAAAAGTTGAGCTCCTAGCCATTAGCCATTATCAGCTGCCAGCTATGCGAATGAACCACCATGGACATCTTGCCCAGTGATGTCCTCAGATGTCTTCAGCTATGGTTGCTAGCTGACTATAAGCCCATCAACAACCTCAAATGAGAACCTGCTAGTTGGGACCCTTGTAACTACAGACCCTTGAGAGTTATTGCTAAGTTGTTGTTTTAAGCCATTAAGTTTTGGAGCAACAGATAATCAAAACATGGGTTAGGAGTGGGATCTGAGCCCAAGGCATTGATGGATATGCAACATTTTGGAAGCAAAAAAAGCTGAAGAAGAGAAGTAAACAATTTCTTCAATCATCATATAAGACACTACTGGATGAACCACTGAAAATGGATTGTATGTATAGCAAACAAAACACTATAGTTTCTTGGGAAAAAATAAAATTAATATGAAAATTTATATAATAAAGTTGAAGAATCATATAACTGTTGTAAGTTTTCAAGATCTTCAGGACAATATACTGTGGCTCTAGGGACTTTGCTTGGGACCAGAGTAGGACTAGTCTCTGGTGTGGACAGATAAGGTATTGAGGATCTCTGGGCCCCAAACAGTATTAATTACATAGATCTGAGTGCCAATGACCCAAAAGAACAGGTGTGTGATTTCTGAAGTCAAAATATATAGGCACTGCATATTATAGGATTTGATGGAACATTCTACTTAAAGGCAATTTAAGGCACCACTTCAGCATAGGCTGACACATGAGGAATCAAGAAGGTACCAAGATTTGGGCATCTCATATGGCCTATACCCCTTTGAACCCACCTCAGTGTGGAATTTTTAGAAGAAAAAGTTGCTCTTTCCTTTTCACTTTCTGGGAGTCACCCTAAACTCTGAGATATTACAGAAATTCCAGGCAGAGTCAGAATTCCTAACATTTACTTGTTGTTGTCCTAGGATTGCATTGCTGAATCTTTTATTTACTTATTCACTGATTCATTTATATACAAAGAAGAGGAAGGAGAATTTGGAAAAATTCACATAAATAATTTCCCAAATCCCTATTAGGATTTGATTGTGATTATGAATAACTCATTAACCCTCAAAAATCCAAAAGATCATCACTTATAATACTCCTGTGGGTATTGAAAGGACAATGGCAATGTGGGACAATGGCAATGTAGGAGAAAGGAATTTGATGTTACAAACTAACAAACTTCAGTAATAAAAACTTTCTTACCATGATACCTGTATGAAGCATTATGTAATGCACAGTTTGAGTGACATCAGCTGCATGAATCAAATTGTGATAAGGATTTTTGTATTTGCTGTAACCAACTTCTAAACCTTCTGCAAAGGAAATTAGGCAAGAAACAGGAATCTGCAAAAAGTAATAATTATGATTATATTTTGACTAAAATAGTAGCACTAATCAACATGAACACAACGTTTGGGGTGGGACACAATTGTGTCAGATGTGGGCAGCAGTTTTTTGAGGTTAAATGTAGGCTGTTCTGAAAAACTATTTCATTAACCTGTTAGCTTTCAATCCTAAGAAAGATTGTAACCCCCAGCTGTTATAACTAAGATAGATGAACTAACATTCTTACCCATATTGTCGTCTTTAAATGTTTGTATCTTTCAGAGTCAAGACAGAAGGCTACTGCTTAAAAGGGTAAAATTCCCAGTTACAATTGGTCATGTCTAGTTTTTCTATCTGTAATACAAGGGATTAAAATAAATGACCTCCCAGTACTTCTAGCTCTAAAATTTCCGTCATTCCACTGGTGATGATGAAAGGTACAGGTTGCAGAATGCTCAGAAATCTGGATCAAATCTGCTGTTTAAATGGCTCTAAAATGAAATTAATTAAAAGCCCTTTCATCTCAGTTTAAGAAAAGCTGCCAAGAAAGGTTCAATTTGTGTTTTAGGAACACAGGAGATCATATTTTTTAAAAACATTGTAATGAGGCTACAATGGCCTCATGATCTCCGTGTGGATATATGTCAGTGAGTTGTGGAAAATGGCTATATCATGTGGTGAACTCATCACCCTAGTTCTGTGACCTGCCAACTAGAAACATAAAATGCATTGATTAATGACTCGATGTTCTGCATTTTCATTCTTATTCAGATAACTAATTCTAAGAGCATTTCATTTTTGTTCCATGTTTCTGACCTTGAAACGATTGATAAGATCATATCTGGTAAACAGTTCATAAATCATAAACTTCAGACTGTGTTCTCCACTTGCTTCATTTAAAGCAAATACATCAAAAGACCATTTATCAACGTCCTGTAAAAAAAAAAGAGTAAATACTTTAGATGGCAATATGATATAGTTGTTTCTTTCTATGAAAAATTCTTGGAGAGATCAGGCATTATAGATTTACCAGGTTACGTTTTGATTTAGAACATCAGACTAAATTTATATGACAGAGCCACTTAGTATCCATGGGATCACAAAAGTGAGGCCATAATGTGTAATGTAAGTTTTAAAATCTTCCCCCAATCCCAAAGTTATCAAACTTGATGTAATAAACCTGATAACACTATAATACTGATCTTATTCTCAATCTCTCTACAAATTCATGCCATAAATCACTTGCCCAGAGTGGGCTTCATTTTAAGGTAGAATTATGGGTTATGAGGGTGGTATCAATGGAGGGATAAGGGAAAGTAGCTCCAACTTCTCTTTCTCACCCACTACATTCTACATGGTTTGAAATTCCACCCTAAGAGTTCATTCTTTGATTTAAAGCTTTGATATTTTATGTCTGCTTTTAAGTATATTTCACCTTATTACTCACTCTAACCTTGGCTGATTCATTTATACTTTCCTCCAGGGACAGATGGAAAGGAAAAGGAAGTGAGTCTTTTGATTGAGGAGAAGGAGGAGGAAAGTAATTATAGCATTTCAGGCGATTCCCTAGGGAAGTGGTCAGACATATAGGGAAACACATACATACCCTTGGAAAAAATCCACTGACAGTGGGAGAGTAAGCAATGAGAGCTATGCCAAACCATTCCAGCTACCTCATGATTTTTGTTTTAGGTAATTCCAGGATGAAAACTTGCGGAGGGGTTCACAAAATGGACTTCTAACAAGTGAAATCAGTCCTATACACTAAGGAGGTTTTCACATAAAGAGGGAGCTCCAATACTAAATAAATCACTGAAATTTTAAAAAATTTGAAGAAATACAACAGTTTTAATGATTATTAGACACTCTTAGTAAAGTGTGTGTTTACATACACACAGCAGGTTTAGTATTGAATAGGGCAACCTTAAAATTGTGCATTAATTTTAAATTTGAGCTGGGATTATTTAGAACTTCATTCATTTAATACATTTTTACAGAAGACAATGATCTGTACTATAACGTGCTGAAACTAAACTGAGAATCTGATAAATAGTATTTAAACAGTCTCTTTTAAAAATACTGCTTTTGAAAATGGTGATAACAGCTTCAAATGGTATTTTTAATCACTTGAAAACACCAAGGAGATATTTTTTGATTTGCTCGTATGCCTTTGTTAAATTCCTTGCATTTGGCCCTGATTTGATCCCCAAACACTTGCTTTATCTGTTTGTAAATTTAAAATCTCCGAAGGTTGTGTTAGAAGACATTTTACCATCAGTAAAGCTTGAATGAGGCCAACAAATCTTTTATCAAATTCCAAAGCTAACACAAGAATTAGTTCAGATTGTTAGGAGGCTGCTATTTACAGTTCCTGTCAGGGGTTTCCCATTGAGTAAAAGGTTAGTTCTCCACTTTGGGGGACTTTTATCAACAATGATGATTCACATTTATAAACTACTGCAGATGCTTCACTGAGGACAAATAAGACAAGAAGGTATCTCAGGAAGTAAGAACTATTTAACTAAAAATATTCTTTACTGGTGATATTTCCTTCCTTAACCTGTTAATTTGTACATTTTCTCTATACTATATTTTAGAAAAGTGTCTACTTTCTCTCATACTAAAATACTGTGTTGGTTTCTAAAGGTTATTAAAATTTTTAAAAAAAGTAATATTTGTGCTCATAGTTGACAAAATCAAAATCTCACAAGATCCAAGGAGTAATTAATATCCTATAATGTGACATCAGTTAGTGTAAATCAATCCTCATATAAGTCTACAATGAGTCATGATTTGGAACTTATGACACGTTGTAAATGGCTACAATATTTTTCACGTACCAATACATATGCTGTATCAAAGACCTATTCTCATTTTCGCCCAGCCATTTTAAGAAGATTTGAAAACATGACTATTTAAAAAATTAAAATAACTGAAATTATTTCACCTTTAATGTTACGATGACAGCTTCTGGATATACCAAACCAACCATGTGATAGGATTTTCTGTACATTCTGAAAAAGAAAAATAAGTGTATATATAAGACTCATTTATTCAAAGTTTTCAACTATTTTAAATATAAGGGGAAAGATTACTTTTGGCATGTTCACTTTTTATCATTAGTTACAGGCTCTCTTTGTAGCAACAATGATAACTATGGTCACCATTTATTGAGAACTACAATGTGACATATGTTAATATGAATTCGTCTACACACAAGCACCCTACTAAGTCAATATGATTGACATCTTTTTCTTTGCTTCATCCTATTAAAAGAGACTGTCCTTTGTATGTGCAACAAAGCTTTCGGGCATATCATCATATCAATGACGGAATATTCTTGCTTTGCATCCATTTATGTGCCAAAATTTTTGGTCTTGAAGCTGAATGTCATCAAAATATTTCCTTTATGGATTTCTTTCTTCTTCTTCTTCTTCTTTTAATAAAATGGAAATTAGAGAATATGTAGTATCATCAGAATTTACACAGCTTCCTTTTTTAAAGTTAAAAATATTAGGGCAGACCATATTGACAAAAATTGCTGAAGTTTGTTCAAACCGTCACTTAATAAAAATTAAGAAACATTATGCAGAACAAAGTTATTTCCATTTTTATAATAGCACCAGTGGAAGTATTTTTATTAATTAGTAATTTGCCGGGCCTTCTGATGGGCAACGAAAATGACATAAACCAAATATATGAAACTCTTCCGTTAGTTCATGAGACAAGAAAACCAATGTGATACCCCAATGCATAGGAATAGCATAAACTTTTATTCAGAACTGGAAGATACATGGTTCATCTAAAAAGTCTTGGGAAGAAAGAATTAACTATGAATCATGTCCCTTCATTTCCAAATTGTTAGTCCATTGGCAAGCTACATTCCTAGACTATACTGTTGTAACTTCTCCCAAAATGCCTGAACAAAGTCATAATTTAATGATTACATCATTAATTTATATGAGGGAGGTCAATATAAGAAATAGTCATTTGGAAAATATTTTGCAATTTCATAAAACCACTACAGAACACACTAACCTTTTTTTTTAAGATTTTTTTAAAAAAAATTTATTTATTTATTCTACAGAGATAGAGACAGCCAGCGAGAGAGGGAACACAAGCAGGGGGAGTGAGAGGAAGAAGCAGGCTCATAGCGGAGGAGCCCGATGTGGGGCTTGATCCCATAACGCTGGGATCATGCCCTGAGCCGAAGGCAGACGCTTAACCACTGTGCCACCCAGGCGCCCCTTTTTCTTAAGATTTTAAAAATTTATTTGTTTTAGAGAGAGAGAGAGTGAGAGCACAAGCAGGAGGGGCAGAGGGAGAGGGAGGGAGAATCTTAAGCAGACTCCGCATTGAGTACTGAGCCTGAGGCAGGACTCGCTTTCTTGACCCTGAGATCATGACCTAAGCCAAAATGAAGAATCAGACACTTGACTGGATGAGCCCCCCAGGCACCCATAGACACTAACCTTTTTGATTCAACGTACCTTATGTCTTAAAAATCCGTAAGACATATTACTTAGTTTCTATGTAAAACCTCTCTCTTAAAGATAATAAATGCCAAATAATTCACGTTTCTCTCTCCTTCTTAAAGGTTTATTTATTTATTTGAGAATGCCAGCTGGGGTAGGGGTGGAGGGAGAGGGAGACAAGCAGACTCCCGCTGGGCAGGAAGCCTGATGCGGGGCTCCATCCCAGGCCCTGAGCCAAAAGCCAAGAGATGGTCACTTAACCAACTGAGCCACCCAGGCACCCCTCATGTTTCTCTTTTTAATCTTGACTTCTTGAAAGCTCAGAATTAAAATATTGCATTTATATATATCTCTAGTCTAGGCTTTCTTGATAAAATATTTCCCCATTTTATCACAGAGACTTATTACTTCATTCCACTATTTCCATTTAATGTTTATTTTAAATGACTCTAAATAATTTTTGAATATGGGTAATAGGTTATAATAAAAAATTATCCTTATTCTCTCTCTTGGAAGATTTCAGAGCATTTTTTAAATAAAAATACATTAATTAGTCCATTGAGATAGGCATAATTATTGTAGTCTTGCAGGGCAAGGAAATTAGTAATTGCACTATAAAAGACCCAGAGAATAATTATTGTCAATAATGATATTTAGCTCTTTTGGGGTTTTTTTGGGACAACAGTATTTTCCATTTTTGTAGTCATTATTACTAAAAAATGGAGAGACGGGAAACAAAAGGATAATGGACTAGGAAAATAAGGTCAATACTATGATCAGGAGTAAGAAATTTAAAAAATTAAGTAACTTTCAATCCGTGTGACTTCATGGCACAGAAAGGCAGTAGGATGTAGCAAAGAGAAGACATACTTATTTACTTATTTGACAGAGAGAGAGAGAGAGACAGCCAGCGAGACAGAGAACACAAGTAGAGGGAGTGGGAGAGGAAGAAGCAGGCTCCCAATGGAGCAGGGAGCCCGATGCAAGGCTCGATCCCGGGAACCTGGGATCACACCCTGAGCCGAAGGCAGACGCTTAACGACTGAGCCACCCAGGCATCCCAGAAGACATGCTTTAGGGGCGCCTGGGTGGCACAGCGGTTAAGCGTCTGCCTTCGGCTCAGGGCGTGATCCTGGCGTTGTGGGATCGAGCCCCACATCAGGCTCCTCCGCTATGAGCCTGCTTCTTCCTCTCCCACTCCCCTGCTTGTGTTCCCTCCCTCGCTGGCTGTCTCTATCTCCATTGAATAAATAAATAAAATTAAAAAAAAAAAGACATGCTTTAAATCTCAGACTAGCCACTCACTAGCTATGTGATCTTTGTAAAACTATTTAATGTCACTCATCTGTAAAATGAGGATAATTATAAACTTTCCGTGAAGAGTGAATGATATAAATGCCTAGCATAATATAATAAATGCTCAATACAAGAAAGCCATTATTAAATTAACGTTACTGTTCTCACTACTATGCAGCCACTGCTGTTGGCTACAATTCTTACGTTCTTCGGGGTGACCTGGGCTCTGTGGGAACTCTGGTGCTGATCTCTCAGACCTAGAATAGGTTTGAGGAATGAATGTCTGTGTGCATTCTCATTACATGGAATATACAGCAAGACCAAGAAGATTATCCTTCTGAGGAAATGGAGGAACTTACCCATTATCTTTTCTAATCCTATAATCGGGAATAAAATATTAGGACAAAAAAATGAGGATGACTGGGATTGGAATCCGTGTGGGGGAAACTTTAATACAGCTGTCTCACACTTGAGTAAATAGCTGATATATTACAAGTTGCTGAAAAAGAACAATGAATTTCCTGGGCTCCTGCAGGTGGTGAAAGTCCAACTGGAAATATGGTGAATTATTTTTGGAAGTTTTTACTAGAGTTGCAATGTATAATTCAAAAACTCAAAACCCCCACAAAAACCAAAAACTATCTTATGTCAGACACTGCATTAGGTAAGAGACCAGTGGCGAACAAGAAAAAGACCGTTGCTGCTTCCGTGAGGCTTACTGAACAGTGAAGAGGGGCAATAAATAAAAAATACATGATTACAAACAGCACTCAGTGCTGTGAGGTAAACCACTGGTCAGGGTAGACAAAGTGATGAACACTGTACAGAGTGGTCAGGGAAGGCATCTGGGAAGACAGGAAGCGCCAGCCATGGGCAAGGGCAGGGAAAATCTTTGGTAGAGGGCATAACAGGATTAATGGTCTCAAGGGGAGAAAGAGTTAGGGATGTTCATGGGGTCGAAATCAGAGCAATATTCAGTCAAAATGAAGGTAGCATTTGATGAAGCAAGGAGGTAAAAAGGTGCCGAATCCTGCAAAACCACGATGCCGAAGTTGCACTTAATACCAAGTAAATGCAAAACCATCAGATGGTTTTAAGCTTAGGAGTGACAGGGACTAATTTATATTTTAAAACATCACTGTAAAACGACTTGTTTGGAGAGGGCAGTTGAGGAAGTGGGGGCCCAACTGGAAAGCTATTGTCATATTTTTTTTCTTTTTTTTTTTTTCAAAGATTTATTTATTTGACAGAGAGAGATAGGCAGTGAGAGAGGGAACACAAGCAGGGGGAGTGGGAGAGGAAGAAGCAGGCTCCTAGCGGAGGAGCCTGATGTGGGGCTCGATCCCAGAACGCCGGGATCACGCACTGAGCCAAAGGCAGACGCTTAACAACTGAGCCACCCAGGCGCCCCATACTGTCATATTTCTGATGGCAGATGACAGAGCTGGAGACTGGGGTTGAGGAGGGGAGATGGGAAAGTGAGCAGATTCGAGGTATGTCTGGGTAATGAATTACCAGGACCTGAGGAGTCATGGAGTCTTGGGAGGGAAGACTTGAGAGAATACTCAGGAAGGCTTTTTAATTTTCAAAATTGAAGATGATTATCTTTGAAAATTCAAGATAAACATATGCCCCTATTTTTATGTACCTACTAATGGGGATACAAGAGTAATCAAAGAGATTTCATTTCCATATGTGTGTTAACATACTGATTTCTTCAAGGCTGCTTGCTAATTTAGTTCAAGAATATTTGATATTTCTACAAGCCATTAAATATTTTATGTAGCATATGAAAAAAAGAAAATTTAGCATATCAATATATTTTACAGAGATGTTAATCTTTTACTGGATGGAAATAGAAATTTACTCCCACGGTTTGCATCCTTTTTAGTTTGCCAAGTTCTACAATATTTTCTTTAAAAAGACAAAATATACATTCTTTCAGCAAATCACACATATTCTTTTTTATCGTGATTCTCTCACTGACTTTCTGAACTACAATTGAGATATTTTTGATTTGGTGTTAATGAAAATCAATAACTGTCATACACTTTCCTAAGTTGTTTTTAAAAAATGGCAATATGGTTATAGATATTCTTTCTCTCTAGCCCTGCTTCCCTGTTGCAGACTTCTGGTCCCACCTGGCAGAATTGGGACTACTTTGTGCATCTTATAAGGGGGTGTGGGTATCACCTCACCACACTAATCAAATTGCTTATTATGAAGATTCTTTTATCAAAGCCAATTAAATATGGTTAATAAATACTCAAAATAATTTAAATAATCACTAAGTGGTTGTTATCATTGACAGTAGAGGCAGAAAACAAGTGATTTCAAGCTTTATGTGTTGTAGTTATATTTTTAAATGACATCAAATACTTTTTTTTTATTATTATGTTAGTCACCGTTCAGTACATCATTAGTTTTTGATGTAGTGTTCCACGATTCATTATTTGCATACAATACCCAGTGCTGATTGCAACACATGCCCTCCTTAATACCCGTCATTGGGCTATCCCATCCTCCCACCGCCTCCCCTCTGAAACCCTCAGTTTGTTTCCCGGAGTCCATAGTCTCTCGTGGTTCGTCACCCCTTTGATTTCCCTCCCTTCAGTTTTCCCTTCCTTCCCCTAATGCCCTCTGTGCTATTGTTTATGTTCCACATATGAGTGAAAACATATGATAATTGTCTTTCTTTGCTTGACTTATTTCACTTAGCATAATCCCCTCCAGTTCCATCGATGTCGATGCAAATGGTGGGTTTCATCCTTTCTGATGGCTGAGTAATAATCCATTGTATATATGAACCACATCTTCTTTATCCATTCATCTGTTGAAGGGCATCAAATACTTCTTGCAACACATTCTCATTTACATTTTTAGAAACCCAAATGTGTTTCCTATTGTTCCTTTAACAGAGGAAAATTAAAGTGTATACTGTTCATTAGAAATAATAACTAGGGGCACCTGGGTGGCACAGCGGTTAAGCTTCTGCCTTCGGCTCAGGGCGTGATCCCGGCGTTATGGGATCGAGCCCCACATCAGGCTCTTCCTCTAGGAGCCTGCTTCTTCCTCTCCCACTCCCCCTGCTTGTGTTCCCTCTCTCACTGGCTGTCTCTATCTCTGTCAAGTAAATAAATAAAATCTTAAAAAAAAAAAAGAAATAATAACTAGAGATATCAGAAGATGAAAAATGATGTGGTCTTTCTTAAATTTAAGTACATTGACAAAAAAAATTCTCCCTCAATTTTATTAGTTTAAAAAATGTTTCATCTTTTTATATATAATTTAACTAGTTTTCAAAATTGTCAAATGTAACGTGTTTATTTCAAGTATTTTCTTTAGTTTTAATTCTGGAACATCTTGTTTTACATAAACTGTATTCTTAAGGGCTACACAAATATAAAATTAGGCCACATTAACATGTATTTCACGTGAGAAACTATAGTGATTTGATTTGGTGCTTCTAGGGGCCATCAAGTATTCCTTGCTTCAGTGACATAAATGTCAAAAAACTCTTCAGAAGCAGACATAAGGAGATTTTCTCCCACAATGGAAAGATGGTCCTTTCACTTTAATGCAGAGAAAGGTCTATTTGACTTTAGTATGCAGTATAGAATTTGTTTTATGAAATGTTACATTTTATTCAGGTAAAATTAGTTGTGTAATATATGAATGTGCTAGGATTTTTTAAACAGTTGCTTACAAAGGTATATTTGAGGGCACTGGCGATTCAAAAGTCTTTGCTTTTAGTCTTTTCTTTTTTTAAAATATTTTATTTATTTATTTGCGAGAGAGAGCTAGAGAGAGAGAGAGCGAACCAGCAGAGGAAGAGTAGCGGGAGAGGGAGAAGCAGATTACCCACTGAGGAGGGAGCCTGATGTGGGACCCTATCCCAGGACCCTGGGATCACAACCCGAGTGGAAGGCAGACACTTAACCAACTGAGCCTCCCAGGCGCCCCAGTCTTTAGAAAGAAATAAAAATAATAAACTCAGGATAAAACATTTTTGTTTAGGCAATTTCATTACAAAGTTGTAAATTTGCTCATTCTGGGTATACTTATAATTAAAGTTTTCCTCAACAAGTAAAATATTTGACTCATAACTTTGACATGATAAGTAATCTCCTGCTTTCCAAATTTTATTATCTTGAGATACTAACAATTTCACTTACCTTTCCACAAAAATTCCAGCTTGAACAGCATGCACAATGCTTCGAAATTTTGGTTTTTCCTCAGATTTCTTTTTCATCATCCCCATTTTCCGTGTGAAGGTGGATGCCAACCAGTCCCGTACTTCTGATGGGACTGAATCTGTCTGAATATCGCTGAGCTCATCTTCGGTATCCAGCAGTCTTCTACAAAAATTTATACCAATTAAACTTTAGGAAAAAGTGAAGAAAACACTGATAACAGACATTGCAATAGGATTGAAAATACAGCAAATCACTCTCTGATCATCCCTTAATATGAGCTACTTAAAAAAAAGAAAAATGATTGGATTAACATTTGAAAAGCTCTGAATTTCTCAACTTGATCGTCTTCTGAAGGCAAGCACAAACGGACTTGAGCATTTGAAGCTTCCCAATGAACTAGTGAGATACCTGTCTGGAGATATCAATTCACATACTATTCGAGTAATGAATAGAACTAAAATAAAGAAGAGAGTTCATCAACAGATGTGTGTTATTAAAGGAGGCAACTGGAGTGGAAAGAAAACAGGGAATAGAAGCTACTGAAGTCATCTTGTATCTACTAATCTTGCATATGTGTAATGCAGCTAGCACAGGCCGCTTGCAGAAGGCCTTGGAGTCTACAAAAGTCATTCACATGTGCTATTTCATTTGAGTGCTATCTCTAAATATTAGGAAAATAATAAAGTACTCTAAAAGGTATTCATTCTGAGATCAACATCACAGATTAAAAAGTGAAGAACAAAAGATAAATGGATGATTTTGAAAGCTCATTTTAGGTAACAGAGCCCCCAGAAGTTCAAGAGAAACACCCTGAGTTAAGTGCAGATGCTGTCTTGAGTGTGGAAATCAGGCGTGTTTAGAACTGCTGGCCGATGAAATCAACTACATGAGGGGGGAAGTGAACAGGAAGTGAAAACACTGCATTGTCCCTGTCCTCTAGAAGCTCCAGATAGACCACACTCACTGGATTGATGGGTGGAGTACCTGCCAGTAAGGCTGGTCAGCTCCAGTGATCCAGAACTTCCTAAAGGTCTGAACTGGGAAGACAGTGTGAAAGGCTCCCCACAAATGATAAATAACACACGACAGAGCGACTGAGCTTTGCCTCCGGGAAGAACACAGGCCACCTCTGTCTGTCGCTTGACTTTGTTATTTCTGTGTCAGCGCACAAATTTAATAACTCAGAGCTATTTTTAGCACACTTTAGTTTTGGCTTTGGGGTTCCATTCGCTTAGGCGATCCTCTTTGTACAGAGTGAAGCCCAAGGATCATAAGCTTATGGAAGGAAGCCAGAATGACAGCATGTGTTAAAGCCTCCAGAACAAGTCACACCATCTTGAGAAGGCAGGGACCAAGGAAAGGGCAAAATATGTAGAAAGCCCACTCACAGCACCCAATGCTACCAAAAAGAGTCTCAAAAGGTTATAGGATGACCTCTATGTGCTGCTCTTTTCTAGAAACATTCAGAGCACAGTCATTTGCCAATATTTACTTTTCACGGTATTAAATATGCACAAATGCATTTATGAAATGCCTTATGACAAAATATATACAACTTCAGTGCTGGAATTACAAAACTGCATGTATATACGTGAAGATAAAAGAGCCTTATGTAATTGGAAGTTAATTCTGATTAATACTTACTTTGTATCTTTTTTAACTTTCTTTTGGAACTTAATTTTAGGTGGTTTTGATTTACCCTTAATACACTGACATTGTAATTCAAGGCAAAACATTTTTTTTTAGCATTTTGTCCATTTTAAATTGGATCGTTTAGCCCATTGCAGCAAGACACTACATTACATGGTCTGAAAATTCAGGGCTTATGCCATTTCTATTATTTCTTATCCAGTGATCAAATAAAACCACAGAACAGGACAGGTGGAATGGGAATAATTGTGGTGTAATTCTGTGATGTCACCGAGCTCCAAGAATTCTCCTGCTGCCTTGTTTTATCAGCTACTGGAAGTAGAATGACAGACACATTGTAATGGTGGTCAATTGATTCTTTGAAAATTTGATGTTGATGACTTTAAGGCTATATGTCCTAAACTCATAAATTATCCAAGACAGATAATCAACAAAATCAACATATGGAAATGAGACGTCAAATACAGATATGAGACTTAGGAGTCTGGTAATATGGTAATTCTTAATCATGATGCATGATGTCATTTATTAAGAAGGAATGAACATATAATCTTGGAGAAAGAGTAATGTGAATTCATTTGTGGATACAGGAATAAGGGAGCAGTATGTAAAGAAGAAAGCCTGAGATATACTATTCTGTAACTAAAAGTAAATTTTGAAAAAGCAACAAATACCTCTTCAATGGTTAATTTTATATGTTAACCATGGCTAGGGTATGGTGCCCATTATTTGGTCAAAAATCAGTCTAAATGTTGCTGTCAAGGTGTTTTTTAAATGTGATTATTATGATTGACATTTAAATCAGTAGACTTTGAGTAAAGCAGATTACCTTCCATAATATGAGTGGGCCTCATCCAATTAATTAAAGGCCTTAAGAGAGAAAGCAGAGATTCCCTTAAGAGGAAGGAATTCTGCCTTCAGACTGCTTTCAGACTAAAGATTGTTAACATTTACACCTGCCAGAATTTCTAGACAGGGTCAGCCTGTTCTGAAGATTTCCATCTTACCAGCCCTCAAAATCACATGAACCAATTCCTTAAAATTAATTTCAATCTTTCTTTCATTTTCTCTAATAATATAAAGGCTAAGGAGATATATATATTTATATATATATAGAGAGAGAGAGGCTAAGAAAGAATATTTCTATCATTCATGAACACCATGTTGTAACTACCAGCATGGATTATAAATCCAATAGATGACAAAGGCACAACTCAGCATTATATTAATATTCACTTTAAATAGAGCGCATCAGTTGTACTTCTGGTTTTGAAATATAAAAATCATTTGCAAGGAACTAAAACGTTTTTTTAGCTATTATAGATCTAAACACCAAACTGTCTTTTCATGTATTAATATCTCTTTTTTTTATTGCTGAATCATAATCTATTGTATGGATATACTAGTTTGTTTATACATTCAACCATGGTCATCTTGGTTGCTTCCAAGTTCTGACAATTACAAAAAAGCTGTTACAAATAGTTGTATGCAGACTTTTCCAGTTCATTTCAGTAAATGCCAAGGACCACGATAGTTGAATTGTTTATATGGTAAGAGTGTGGTTCGCTTTTTAAAGAAACTTCCAAACTCTCTCCCAAGGTGGCTGTACCATTTTGCATTTGTACCAGCAATGAATGGGAAAGAGGCCAAGCCACCATCATCTCTCTCCTGGCCTACTGCAGCAGCCTCCTACTGGTCTCTCAGTTCTTGTCCTGACCCACCTCAGTCTTTTTCTTCTGCAGCCAGAATGCCTTTTTTAAAGTATAAGTCAGACTTCATCAATGCCTAATCCATAAAGTCCTACTTAGCTCATCACAAACGCTGTCTCTACCTTCATCTCTTAACTAGTTTCCCATACGCATTTTGTTCTAGTGACACTGACCTCCTTGCTGTGCTCAACCCCGCCAGGCTTGCTTCTGCTTCATGGTCTTTGCACTTGCTGTTTGCTTTGCTTAGACTCTCTTACCATATTTGAGGGGATCATTTTCTCACTGTATTCAGGTAAAGAGGGCTTCCCTGACCCCCCTCCCCGCCAACTAAACTAATAAGCACCTCTATTCTGTTTGTTCTTAGCACTTACCATTACTTGATATCATGTTGTATGTTTACTGGTTTGTTTATTTATTTTATTCTTCGTCCACTAAACTGTAAAGACCTTGAGAGCAGAGAGTTGGTTTGTTTTTGAGCACTATTGTATCACCAGCACCTATAACAATTCATGGCACAGAGCAGGAGATGAACAAGTATCTACTGAATGTCTAGAAAACATCCAGAGATATTTACACTAAACTATTACAATGATTACTTTTGAGGAGTAGAGTGAGGATGGAGATGGTAGAAGAAATTTTAGTCTTTCGATTCCTATATTATTTGATTGCTAATCAGCAGCAGCATCCTGGGAGTGAATTCAGTCATCACCTTCATTGCCTTTAGGATAATTTACATTTGAATCAACCCTTTACAATTTTTGAAGCAAATTAATGGGGTAACATGTATATTTGCTGTAGAAAAGACATTAAACATTTTTATGGCATTTTGAATGATAGGTACAGTAAAAAGAAATTTTTAAAATTGTATACACTGTTTGCATGCCTTTAGCCCAGGAAGTCAGTATTTCTGTTAAATACTAACTCTTTCAGACTCATTTCTCAAGTAGAGTATAGTAAGATATTCCTAAGGAAGTTATATATAAGTTGTAGCAGATTCATTAAGATAATTATTCCAGTTTGGAGAAAAGAAACTTGAAAGATATATGAATAAAAACTAAATATAAACAAATTTTTAAAAAACCAACACACCTAATGGCACATATTTCTCTCCACTTCTCTCCATCTCTCTCTTCTCCTTTTTGTTTTCCCTTTCCCTGGCACCTGCCTTGTACTCTGTCTTCCTGCCTCTGGGCACCACAAGGTCTCTTCAGGTTTCATTGGCTCATGCTAGATAGAGCAGAAGCAGAACTATAGTATAATATGGAATAGTAATCCTGGGCTTTTGCTAGAGAATTACCATAAACAGTGCCTATACATCTATTTGAACCATGTGAAAGTATCTGAATATTTACATAAGATTATGTCACAGGGAAACCATGTAAGACTACATTGTGCCCTCATTTCATTTCTGAAATAAATTTGTGCAAGTAGGTTGATAAAATGGGATCTCGAGTACTGTAATTAATTTTGCTTTCAAAATATCCAAGAGCTCAAATACTCTTCATCCTAATGTTATAGGGCAGAGTAAGCATAATTGTTTACATCATGAGTGCTCTTAAAAAATAAAGACTTTGTGTTTAAGAATCTTACAACATAAAATCATAGTCATTGGTGTATTTTCCTTAGGAATTCTCAAAATGCACTCTATAGAAAACAAATGATAAGGAGTATATGTGTAAAATGTTATCACTGTTGACCTCTGATAAATGTCTCCTCTGTTTGATATAGGTTTTTTTGTTTTGTTTTGCTTTGTCTTTTTAGTCCTAAGAGGTCAATAAAGCAGAAGGTTAAGGGTCCCTAAACATGAGCTATGGATAGACGGGGGGCCGGGGAGCTGTGAAAACTGACCCTCTGTCCAATCAGTGCTCAACTGATCCTTGGAAGCTATTTATACCCCAAATTTTCTCTTGAAATCAGATGACACAACTCCCAAAGGGCTTATATTTTGAACTAGAAATTTTCAGGGGAAGGGAATAAAGAAGGAGGCGGCCACGGAAGGAGAGGTCATGAGACTTTGACTTTTACAATTATATCAGTGAAAATATTTCTGTCTACAGTGGACTCTTGGAAAATGGTTACACCAGTGTACCCACACAGTTATTTCCAGGCAATTGGTGCCCACATTTACACCTACTGAGTGTTAAGATTCAAGTGCTGGACGTAATTAGAAACTGGCTTCTTAGGTTTGAAATTTTCTTTTTCCTGTTTTACTCTTCTTATAAAGGATACATTTCAATAAGCCACTAAATCATTCAGTTCTGCCCCTAATATTTGCTGGGCCCAGGGCAGGAGCACATTTCTCCCAAATACCATATAATTAAATATTTTAAAGTTACATATGAAATGAATGAGTTATTAAACGTGGTCTATCCTCCTACCTTTTAATAAGTTTCATAAAAGCCTGGCAAGTTGAGTTTGACTTGAGAATTCTCAGCTCCTTGCATGACAAGTGGGCCAGCTGGCCGTGGCTGTCCCTGTGCACCTACCTAACTTCCTGCCCAGGCCTTACTGTGTAAGCAGGAGGACACTGCAGCTTCCCTCATCACTCTCAGCAACCTGCCCAGCTTTGAAAGCAGCTGCTTCTTGACCATTCTTTAGAGGTGGAGGGGTATAAACATCAATAGTGTTGTGGCCCCCTCAGGAGGAAAGACCTGAGGAAGAAGCCATTAAGACTTAGGAGATAGACTAGGGGACCTTTGGGCAGAGAATTCTAGGGTCTTAGTGTCCAGAATATGGGAGAGGAACACAATGGGCAGGGTAGGGAATTCTACAGTCCAAGTACCTAGATGAGGGAGAGGGGCATGTGTTTCAAGTTGTTCTTGGCTTGAAGACTAATCACCCCATGGAGAGGGGCACACCAAAAATAGCTATCATTGAGCACTCTAAAATGAGGGGCAGCATCCAGGGAAACAGTTATACTGGCCCTGGGCTAAGGATGGTACTGAACTCATACATGGTAGAAACCTTTCAAGTGAGCCCTCCAGGGATGGGTAGGGGAATTAAGAGAAGTTGATCGTTTTGTAGTATGGATATTTTTGGGGTGTAAGTGGTTCCCACATAGGCAAATCCATGAGTGTTATTTCTTCGATTTGCCCATGTCTGTGCTCTGAGCTGACTGCAGTCCCCCACCAAAAAAACCAAAACCAAAACCAAACCAAAACCCTAAGAGCAATACTAAAGCTTCACTCAGACCTCAGTTATCTGAGGATAGATGGAGATGCTAATGCTGCTAACTTTTTCACTTATTATGAATCAGGCCAGGATCCATGCTTTACCTTATTTAATCCTCACAATACTACCATGAGGAAAATACAATTATTAGCAGTACCCTTATTCTACTGATACAGGCACCTTCAGTGATTTGCTCAAAGTCACAAAACCAGGAGTGGCCATGCCACTTTTGAACCCCAGTCTGATCTCAGAGTTTGAGTTTTTAACTGCTCACCTAATCCTTTACCTCAAATGCATGTTTTCTTACTAAGTACCCAGACTACCTTCACATTCAGGCAATACTGAGTAATCATTATTTTCTATCCCATTTCTACCTTGAAATTTAGGGTTAAAAATAAGTGATCTTAAAAAAAAAAAATCTTAAGGGAATTTGGCCCACCAGGGAATTTTTGGTTGGAGGAAGAAGCTCAAATATATTTTTCAAGACTGGTACGATGAATCTTTCTCTCATAGAGAAATATATCTGAATGGTAGTAGAATTTTAGGGTACTTTGAAGTACAATTAATTAAATGTCAGGATGAGTAAAGATGATACCTTCGAAATGCCATATTGACTTATCAGTAACCAGCTTCCCAAGTGTGAAATACACTTGAATTAATTCTTTCAGCCTACCACCCAAGCACATTTATTTATGTTTGTTTATTTATTTATTTATTTATTTATTTATTTATTTATTTATTCCTTGTCTTGCTCCAAAAAGGATTTAAGATGGCAGGCTCACAAATTAATTTCAACAGTTTTTGTTATTATTATTGTTGTTGTTGTTATTGGCAGTTTTCTTTCTTTTTTCTGTCTATGTGATAACTTTGTTCTTTTGGTTTTATTAGTCTTTTTTTCTTCTTTTTTTGAACTGTGAAAAGATGACAATTACATTTGAGTGACTATTAAGACTGCACATTTGCTGGGGAAAAGTTTGGGGAGACAAGTTAGTTATGTTGACCTTAGCTTAATTCTCAAGAGGCAAATCTTGGCTAAAACAAGACCACCTAAGGAGAATGCCAAAGTTAGATGCTTTTTTTTTCAAGTTAGGGGCTAAGGAGGGCTCTATGCCTCTTCCGTACCCACCTAAGGAAGCAGAGGGCTGGGCAGAGAAGGTTCCGTCCCGTAGGACAGACAGAAGGAGCCAGGGTAATGTTGCAGGAGGAGTCTGAGAAGGAGTCAAGTTCCTCGGACAGTTGGGATTAGGCTTGTATTTCTGGAGTCAGTTGGGAGATGGAAATGGAGGGAATGGATGAAGCAGAAAACTGCCCTAGGCCTGCTTGATGAGTCTTGGCTTCCCACCAGAAAGTGCTCTTGGCTCAAAAATATCTTTGAAAACATGCCATTAGACACAAAGCTTCACATTCCATTAATTACCAAATTTTTTTGATTAATAAGCATCCTGTGTGGTTAGGAGAACTGCCTCTGGAGTCAAACTCCTGGCTTCATCGCCTATTTGCCGTGTGGTCTTGGGAAATGTGCTTCATCCTATCTGAGTCTCAGTTTCTGTGTCAATGAAAGAGAAATGATAATAATTGTATCCCTAGTGGTGGGGTTGTGAGGATGGAATGGCTAAATACACAGAAAGCACTTAGAAAAGTGTCTGTCATAAAGAAAATCCTCAAAGAAGCCCAGTTACTTACACATCTGCATGAGTTAGTCTCAGCAGATTTCTATTTCTGACATGAAGGAAAAGGAGGGTGTCCTCTCATGGGGATGGAAGTGTTTGAGACATCTGATGGGAGGAAGTTGGTCAAAGTGACTTTGGAGAGCCAAAGAATGATGTAAGAGTCTAAGGATCAGAAAGAAGTAGTGGGAGGAATCTCCAAAAATAACTTTTACCTACTTTAAAAATTTACCTAGTAAAATAGGCAAATTTGTAGAGACAAAAAATAGAACAGAGGTTTTCAGGGGCTCAGAGGAGGAGGAGAATGGGTGTTATTGTTTAATGGGTACAGAGTTAATTTTGGGATGATGATTTTCATCATCCATTAGTTCTGGAAGTAGAGAGTGGAGATGGTAATACAACACTGTAAATGTACTTAATTCCACTGAATTGTACCTTTAAAACAGTTAAAATGGTAGCTTTTATGTTACTTACATTTTATCACAACACAGCAGTATCTACCCAGTACTGGGCTTCCTGCCCCATTTTCCAGGGACTACGTATGTTACCTTTTCTAATCAGAGAAGTGAGACATAAGAGAAGGGTATTCTGTTCTTCATCTATCTGTGCATCTTTCTTGGGATTACTAAGAATGCTAGGGTGGAGGAAAAGGGTGGCCTGCAGGACAGAAATGAAGCCTAATGGCCTATAGTTTCACAGATCTGGGAGAAGTGACCACACCGCAAATCAAAGGACAGGCCTGCCTCCCCTGTGCCCAAGGCTTCTTGCTCTGAGGCACTGCTCATCTCTAGTTCAGCACCTCTTACTGCTCCTGTTTGAGGATGGTACTTCCTGGTTGAAGGAGGCATTTCAGCATAAGATTCTCTCACACACCATGTGGGATAATATTTGGTCGACACTCATTAATAAGACCTTAGAATTCTAACCATTACATTTCTAACATTCTATCTCCCCTTTTTGTAGCCTCGTTTTGACATCCTCTAGTGCAGTAGTTCTCAAAGTGTGGTTCCTAGCCCAGCAGAATCGGCAGCAAATGGGAACTTCAAGGCTCTGCGCCAGACCTATTAAATGGGAAACTTTGGGGGGTGGAGCCCAGCACTCTGTTTTAACAAGCCCTCCAGGTGACTCTCATGAATGTTGAAGTTTGAGAACTGCTCTCATCCATTCCTGGCTTGCCAATTAACCGAATATCTCTGCCAAGAAAACAAAATTCAATTGTATTCCGTTACATGGGCTCAGCAGCACTGCTTATTTCCATAGGCCCATTATTTCACTGTCAGAGATGAAGAGTGTTGGTGAACTGTCAGGGAGATACTGGGAGGAGAATCTCCATAAAGGTATCTTAATTAATGAATATTTTACATTGATGTTACGAATGAGAATTATCTGTATATGACTTAATTGCAAAATAGAAAAGTGGGTTTCTCAGCTGAGTAGGGGTGGAACATGGATACTTAGAAGAGCAGCAACATATCTGGAGGACAGGAGTGTGAGGGAAGACAAAGAATATATTTCTTTCTAAACCTGTGAGGCCAAAATATGACAAGAATGACAAGAGGGTATGAACAATAGCCAAACAGAATAGCAAAATAATTATCATTGTATATCGATTGTCCTTTATAAATACTTGTTGAATAAATGAATAGATGTATAAAAACATAGGCAGAGAATCTCTAGTCTTAGTGGTTGTTAAACAAAGTCATTTTTTGTTTGTTTTGCTGTATGTGTTATATATGCTAACATTTTCAGTCAGGCCCTGCGTCATGTGTGAAAAGATGATATCCCAAAATATTTTTAAAAATACTTGCTGTTACCCTGTGGCCCTTTGTCCATATAGTCAGCCATGATTTCATTCACTGACTTAAGTTATACGTGAAACAAAATTACCTAAAGGGAGAAA